>NW_027514813.1:0-120504 GCF_048772815.1 Callospermophilus lateralis | reverse complement strand
ATTTTGTTTCCTGAAATAACTGAGGTTTCTTTCAGCAATCCGAGCTGCCAACTCACTAGCATCTGCTTCTTTCTCGGAGGAAGTAATCTTCCCCAGACAGGAACGAATGGTACTCTGCAATTGTTCTTCAAGATATTGGGCTCTCTTTCTGTAGGTCTCCAGCTCTTTTATTGTATGGCTCATCTTTTCTTCGACTTTGGAAAGTTTCTCCTTTTGCTCCACACGGCAGTTTTCCTCCACTCTTAATTTCCTGTGCAGTTTCATCATATTTTCTTGACAGCGTTCCATCATGACTTTAAAGTTCTGCCGTAGGGTCTCATTCTCACTTTGCAGCTGTGCATTTTCGGACTGCAAGGATGCCTGTTCAGTCTGCAGACTTTTAAGGTGTTCTGTAAGGTCTTCCGTGGTTTTCTCCACTTCAGATGAGAAAGTACATTTTTGATTTGTTCCTCCTTCCAAGATTTCTAAGGAGGCCTTTAGCTTATCACCATAAACCAGGTTCCTCAAAGCTCCTTTGGACTCATCCTCCAAGTGAGCACCAATTTCGGGTTCACTCGTCTTTCCCAGTTCCAGGTGACCACCATCCCTTTGGGCTCCCAGGCTTGGAGAAGATCTATCCTTCATCTTCAGCAAGCATTCACTCAGAGACTCCATGTGATTTTCTGTGTCCCTTAGAACTTGTTCTCCAGCTACTTTAGAGTCCTCTAATATGATTTTTGCTTTATATTGGACACCTCCTTGTTGCCTCTGTGCTTCAGCTTCTCCTTGTATTGTTGGTCTCTGCGTTGGCGGAAGTAGGGATCCTTCATTCAAAACCTCTTTGATTGCCAGCTTCAGTTCTTCCTCATTCACTTGAAAGAGTCTCCAGTTTGTTTTAGCTTCAGCTATTTGTGATCTGAGGGATTCAGATTCACCTTGGAGGGACTGTATCCTTCTTGATAGATGCGCCATCGTTTCATCCTGTTGACCATGTTGAGCCTTCTGTGCTTTGAGCTCTTCTTCTAGAAAGAGCATTTCAACGCCATGGCTGGATTCGGGCCTATGCAGCTTTTCGTCGGTTGCCTCCAGCTGTTGTGCTTCTCTTGAACCCTTCTCAAACCTGCAATCCTTTAAAGATGATTCTAAGCCTTCATGTTCTTTTTCAACAAGGCTCACTTTTTCAAGAAGTCCACATTTTGCCTCAATAAGTCCAGCAAGATTTAGAGCCAGCCTTTTTTCTCTTCCCACGTAAAGCCTGCTACGAACCGACTGAAAACCTCTCCAGAAAAGTGAGAGAACAGCAAAAAATCCAAGAGCTGTACACATCACCAACTCCCAAGGAAAGCCATAAGGAAGATGGCCTGGCTTCATGTCTTCGGACAATGCTGCCACAACCCTGGGTGCTTCTTCCAGAACCACCCACTAGGATGGCTGAGAGGCAGCCCTTGGCTCCTCCATCACGCCAAGACAGCTTTGGCTCTTGCCACCACAACCACAGCCTGCCCAGGCAGGCCAACACAGGCTGTGGACACTCAGGTGTTTGGTCAGGAACTCCAACCTGCACCAGGCAACGGAGCAGACCACTGTGATCCCCTTCAGGGGCTGAGCGTATGGTGGGTGGTGGGCGTATGGCGGTGGGAGCCATGATCAAAGGCTCCCAGGAGCCTTGTTGTGCTCAACTGCCCATCAGGGGAGTCTTGTCCGCTTCCCTACCCAGTGCATCCTCATGTGCCACAGGTTTCGGTCCCTCCCACTCCAGCCAGAGAGAATTCCTCTCCATGCCACCCACCCCTTGATTTGGTTTAGGCCAGGCCAAGGCGGGGTTAGTAGAAAGATTCCATCCAGTCATAATAACATTCAGTTTGATGTCACTCAAATTCTAAAGCTGACTAAACTGGTTCAAACAGCTTTTATGGCCTCTATTGGTCTTTGTGTCCCTTGCCTTTTGTTTGAGTGACTCAGTCCTTTCCCTGCCCTTGTGCTCTCCCTATTTCCTACCTTCCTTGCTTCCTTCCTCCCTTCCTGGGTTTTCCCCTTTTCTTCTTCCTTCTTTTCTACCTCCCTGCATCCCTCCAACTTTGCCTTCCTCCCTTCCAACTTTCTCTCTCCCTTCCCTCCCTTTTCTTTTCTTGCAAGTGTTTGGGGTGAAAGTCCATGGCAGGCCAGCCCCAAGCTAGGCAAGGTCACTGCCACTGAGCTACAACATCCCCAGACCTGCTGCCACTTCCTATGCAAGTAACTTGAATTATCTCTAAAGAGAAACTCTCACATTAGTCTACTTTCAAAGTAATTTCAGAAGAGTTGCTAACATGGGCATAAATCAGTTATGACAAGTCATTTTTGAAAAGCACGGCACAGCTAATGTTCCTCCAAAGAAGGAGTGGAAAACTTAATTGGTTTTCAGGTCAGCATTTCTAGACTAGTACAAACCCTCCTAATCCTGATCTCTCCTTAGTCCTATGATTTCTTTAAGTGTCCCCTTTGCTCCTGTTCATGGAGTCATGTGTACAGAAATTATACCTGGTTCTATTGAACTCTACTTAATTCTTTCTCACCTCTGTGCTCCTTTGGCCAAGTCACTCCTCAACACTTACTGTAACCCTTTCAATTTTTTTGTCCATTTTCATTTAAAAAACTCTTTCAAAAATTGAACCATTTCGCATGCAGACACAGTCTTCTTGATCTGCTATTAATCCCCCACTACTGACATTGTAAGTTATTGAAATGTACACTTCCGGACCGTTTTCAGATTTTTGATTCCTGTATATCTATCTGTCTATCTATTTACAAACATAACATGGTATTCTGAAAGAATCGTTCTGCTTTTGGAGCTCTACATTGTGTTTTCCAGAAGCAGGCCTATTACACAGAGATGAATCCACGTTACCTAGATTGAGTTCAAACCGGAATGTGCACTCTGATTCCCATTATATTGTTCTACCTACTGATGGACAGTTCAGTTATATCCAGACCTCACCACCTCCCCCATTGAGTAAAACCCTTGTGAAGAGACATGTAGATGCCTTTATGAACATATTGATAATTTTTCATGGCAGTGTTTTCCAAAAACCAGTTAGTAAAATCAATTGATTCCTTTGCAGCCTGAAATTACCTTCATTCCAGTTTACTGCTATAAGAACCGCAGTATATCAGCAACCATTCTCCAATAGTAGTTCAGGCAGAAGTCATTCTAGATAACAAGCAGTGCCGGATCCTCCATGTATTTTACACAGCCCATGACGGGGGACATCCGTCCATTCGTTTAGAACAACTGATGTTTTATGCTGGCAATTTAGGTTTATTTAAAGGAGTGATTAGAAAACAGGTGAGACAGACTGATTAGATTCAGTATGTATGTTGGCTTTGTTTTTCTAGGCCTGAAGTTTTCACATTTCAATTAATTGTAGGTTAAGTATCAGGCAGATTCTTCACTGGGCTTCAAATGTGATAAAGTTGCTTCTTATTTTTAAGAAGGCCGTTGCAATCCTGCATTTATTTTACACCTCAGTGCTTGTTTTACACACAAGCACACACACCCACACACCACACACATCAACACACACACAAACACATAATTAGAGCACATTTAACACTCAAATAAAGCTTTACCTACTGATTCATAACTAGGGTATTTTTTTTAATAAGTATTGTGTCTTGGTCTCTACTGGGGAAACATGGTTCAATGTGAGTTCTCTGGTTTGTTGTAGGGCAGTGAACGTTCACTTGTTGGCAATGATATAGAAATGGGGAGTAAGAGTTTAAAAGTTTTTACAGTAGGTAGGCAGAGTCAGAGTATGGAATCTAAGAATAAGAAATTGGGGAATTTCCTCTTTGTTTCTTCATTTCAACCTCCTAATAATTCATGTATATTTTCCAAAAGTCTCCCAGAAAACAAGGACTAGGTCAATCCACATATCAGTGAACCATAGCAGAATGCGACTCTGAATTTCATATAAACAGTCATAAAATCAAAAAGACAGGTGCTGGGGTTTTGGCTCAGCACTAGAGTGCTGGCTTCACACTTTCAAAGGTCCTGAGTTGGATCCCCAACACCATACGTGAAAGGAATGAATGAACCAATGCATGAGTGTATGATGAATGAATTAAAGGTATAAGGAGGAGGAGGAAGAGGAGGAGGAGGAGGAGAAATAGAAGAAGATGATGAGAAATTTGACAGAAGGGAAAAAGGGGAGGAGAGTGAGTTTAAAGTGTGGTTTCCAATTCCCAAACGTTAAATTACAGCAGACGGGATAGAGAGAGAAGATGGGAGGGCAGGAGAGGGGGGATAGTAGAGGCTAGAAAAGGTAGCAGAATACAACAGTTACTAACATGGCATTTTGTAAAAACGTGGATGTGTAAACAATGTGATTGTGCAATCTGTATATGGGGTCAAAATGGGAGTTCATAACTCACTTGAATCTAATGTAGGAAATATGGTATCTCAAGAGCTATGTAAGGTTTTAAGCAACCAATATAAAAAAGAGGTCTTCATTTTTCTTTGTAGTTGAGATCTCCTGTTTCCTTGACATGTTTAGTTGTGTTCTCTCCTTTAGTCCTCCCATGCTCTAGTTATTCTGATATGGAAAAACTAGCTGAAATGCCCAACCAGTCTCTAAATCAGTGACACTTTTTCATTAAGCCTAAAGTCACTTTACAATTGCTACAGTCATACTAAATACACTTCTTTGTTTGGAGTTTAAAAGATATTTCCACCAGCTAGATTACAAGGACCTAGAACTCCCATTCTTGTTTATGTAAGAGTGGCTTCATCAGATTAAATGCCGTTCTCTGGAATAACATAAAATAGGAATAATTTACTCATAAGATTCTTACGTAAACCATCTTTATTTACAAAATACTATCTTAAGAATTATTGTTTCATTGAGCTTCCATTGGAGCCAAAGTATAGTCAATTACTGAACTAAAAGCAGTTACTTAAAAACTAAAAATGAGAGATAAGTCAAATTACATTTGAAGAGAGAGCAACAGCATGAGGTTTCTTGTTTGGTTCTGGATGTTGAGTAACAGGCTCATTTGCAGGTGGAAGGAACCCTTCAGGCAACTCACTTGTACTTTCAGAATGGGGGTGAAGAGGGCTGAATTCCAGCTCTTGGGGGAAGATTTTGTGAGGAAAACCCCCTCCCTGCATAGACACTTCGCATTGGAAATGGAGTGGGTGGCGGGTCAGGTGGAAAATAATCTCCAGGTTCCCAGACAAGTTTCCTGGGAGAGGTGGAGGAAAAAAAAGGTCCTCTTCTCATGAACTGACTCCTTGGGTCAACTGGAAACAAGGCACCTCTGACTGGAGGGAAAGGTGCCAACACAGAGCCAGAGCCAGTTGCTTGGTTTTCAGCATGGAGAGGTGAATCAGGCACATCAGAGTCCAAAGGAGGCATATTAGGAATTCTGTGTTCTGCTGGTCCCGATGCTCTACCACAATTTGAGTAAAACCTATCTTGCCTTTGTAGAGGAAGACGTGCATCAGAAGAATATGGTTGGCCTGGCGGAGGGATCATCAGCCTGCTGGCCTGTTCCCCTGGAGGAGAGAGGGGCCCAGTCTGAGAAGGTGCTCTCTGAAAATCAGTGAACTTATGACAGCTGGCTTCTCTTCCTTTACTGCTAGTCGCATGGTCCAGAGGATTCTCCAGGGCCCCTTGACCCTCTTCCTCCTCCCACTGGAGTGAAAGGTGAGAGTGTGAGTGGACCACTCTTTTCAAAATGAGGAGGTCTCCTTTCAGATGAAGGGTGACCTATTGGTGAGGGCCCATTTGGAGAAGGCTTTCTGCCCATTGCTGAGTTGGAAACATCCAGTGCATCATAGGGATCTTTTTCTACAAGTTCAAATCTAAGCTCCTTCTCAGTTAATTTCTGTCTGTTGCGTGCATTTTGTTTCCTGAAATAACTGAGGTTTCTTTCAGCAATCCGAGCTGCCAACTCACTAGCATCTGCTTCTTTCTCGGAGGAAGTAATCTTCCCCAGACAGGAACGAATGGTACTCTGCAATTGTTCTTCAAGATATTGGGCTCTCTTTCTGTAGGTCTCCAGCTCTTTTATTGTATGGCTCATCTTTTCTTCGACTTTGGAAAGTTTCTCCTTTTGCTCCACACGGCAGTTTTCCTCCACTCTTAATTTCCTGTGCAGTTTCATCATATTTTCTTGACAGCGTTCCATCATGACTTTAAAGTTCTGCCGTAGGGTCTCATTCTCACTTTGCAGCTGTGCATTTTCGGACTGCAAGGATGCCTGTTCAGTCTGCAGACTTTTAAGGTGTTCTGTAAGGTCTTCCGTGGTTTTCTCCACTTCAGATGAGAAAGTACATTTTTGATTTCTTCCTCCTTCCAAGATTTCTAAGGAGGCCTTTAGCTTATCACCATAAACCAGGTTCCTCAAAGCTCCTTTGGACTCATCCTCCAAGTGAGCACCAATTTCGGGTTCACTCGTCTTTCCCAGTTCCAGGTGACCACCATCCCTTTGGGCTCCCAGGCTTGGAGAAGATCTATCCTTCATCTTCAGCAAGCATTCACTCAGAGACTCCATGTGATTTTCTGTGTCCCTTAGAACTTGTTCTCCAGCTACTTTAGAGTCCTCTAATATGATTTTTGCTTTATATTGGACACCTCCTTGTTGCCTCTGTGCTTCAGCTTCTCCTTGTATTGTTGGTCTCTGCGTTGGCGGAAGTAGGGATCCTTCATTCAAAACCTCTTTGATTGCCAGCTTCAGTTCTTCCTCATTCACTTGAAAGAGTCTCCAGTTTGTTTTAGCTTCAGCTATTTGTGATCTGAGGGATTCAGATTCACCTTGGAGGGACTGTATCCTTCTTGATAGATGCGCCATCGTTTCATCCTGTTGACCATGTTGAGCCTTCTGTGCTTTGAGCTCTTCTTCTAGAAAGAGCATTTCAACGCCATGGCTGGATTCGGGCCTATGCAGCTTTTCGTCGGTTGCCTCCAGCTGTTGTGCTTCTCTTGAACCCTTCTCAAACCTGCAATCCTTTAAAGATGATTCTAAGCCTTCATGTTCTTTTTCAACAAGGCTCACTTTTTCAAGAAGTCCACATTTTGCCTCAATAAGTCCAGCAAGATTTAGAGCCAGCCTTTTTTCTCTTCCCACGTAAAGCCTGCTACGAACCGACTGAAAACCTCTCCAGAAAAGTGAGAGAACAGCAAAAAATCCAAGAGCTGTACACATCACCAACTCCCAAGGAAAGCCATAAGGAAGATGGCCTGGCTTCATGTCTTCGGACAATGCTGCCACAACCCTGGGTGCTTCTTCCAGAACCACCCACTAGGATGGCTGAGAGGCAGCCCTTGGCTCCTCCATCACGCCAAGACAGCTTTGGCTCTTGCCACCACAACCACAGCCTGCCCAGGCAGGCCAACACAGGCTGTGGACACTCAGGTGTTTGGTCAGGAACTCCAACCTGCACCAGGCAACGGAGCAGACCACTGTGATCCCCTTCAGGGGCTGAGCGTATGGTGGGTGGTGGGCGTATGGCGGTGGGAGCCATGATCAAAGGCTCCCAGGAGCCTTGTTGTGCTCAACTGCCCATCAGGGGAGTCTTGTCCGCTTCCCTACCCAGTGCATCCTCATGTGCCACAGGTTTCGGTCCCTCCCACTCCAGCCAGAGAGAATTCCTCTCCATGCCACCCACCCCTTGATTTGGTTTAGGCCAGGCCAAGGCGGGGTTAGTAGGAAGATTCCATCCAGTCATAATAACATTCAGTTTGATGTCACTCAAATTCTAAAGCTGACTAAACTGGTTCAAACAGCTTTTATGGCCTCTATTGGTCTTTGTGTCCCTTGCCTTTTGTTTGAGTGACTCAGTCCTTTCCCTGCCCTTGTGCTCTCCCTATTTCCTACCTTCCTTGCTTCCTTCCTCCCTTCCTGGGTTTTCCCCTTTTCTTCTTCCTTCTTTTCTACCTCCCTGCATCCCTCCAACTTTGCCTTCCTCCCTTCCAACTTTCTCTCTCCCTTCCCTCCCTTTTCTTTTCTTGCAAGTGTGTGGGGTGAAAGTCCATGGCAGGCCAGCCCCAAGCTAGGCAAGGTCACTGCCACTGAGCTACAACATCCCCAGACCTGCTGCCACTTCCTATGCAAGTAACTTGAATTATCTCTAAAGAGAAACTCTCACATTAGTCTACTTTCAAAGTAATTTCAGAAGAGTTGCTAACATGGGCATAAATCAGTTATGACAAGTCATTTTTGAAAAGCACGGCACAGCTAATGTTCCTCCAAAGAAGGAGTGGAAAACTTAATTGGTTTTCAGGTCAGCATTTCTAGACTAGTACAAACCCTCCTAATCCTGATCTCTCCTTAGTCCTATGATTTCTTTAAGTGTCCCCTTTGCTCCTGTTCATGGAGTCATGTGTACAGAAATTATACCTGGTTCTATTGAACTCTACTTAATTCTTTCTCACCTCTGTGCTCCTTTGGCCAAGTCACTCCTCAACACTTACTGTAACCCTTTCAATTTTTTTGTCCATTTTCATTTAAAAAACTCTTTCAAAAATTGAACCATTTCGCATGCAGACACAGTCTTCTTGATCTGCTATTAATCCCCCACTACTGACATTGTAAGTTATTGAAATGTACACTTCCGGACCGTTTTCAGATTTTTGATTCCTGTATATCTATCTGTCTATCTATTTACAAACATAACATGGTATTCTGAAAGAATCGTTCTGCTTTTGGAGCTCTACATTGTGTTTTCCAGAAGCAGGCCTATTACACAGAGATGAATCCACGTTACCTAGATTGAGTTCAAACCGGAATGTGCACTCTGATTCCCATTATATTGTTCTACCTACTGATGGACAGTTCAGTTATATCCAGACCTCACCACCTCCCCCATTGAGTAAAACCCTTGTGAAGAGACATGTAGATGCCTTTATGAACATATTGATAATTTTTCATGGCAGTGTTTTCCAAAAACCAGTTAGTAAAATCAATTGATTCCTTTGCAGCCTGAAATTACCTTCATTCCAGTTTACTGGTATAAGAACCGCAGTATATCAGCAACCATTCTCCAATAGTAGTTCAGGCAGAAGTCATTCTAGATAACAAGCAGTGCCGGATCCTCCATGTATTTTACACAGCCCATGACGGGGGACATCCGTCCATTCGTTTAGAACAACTGATGTTTTATGCTGGCAATTTAGGTTTATTTAAAGGAGTGATTAGAAAACAGGTGAGACAGACTGATTAGATTCAGTATGTATGTTGGCTTTGTTTTTCTAGGCCTGAAGTTTTCACATTTCAATTAATTGTAGGTTAAGTATCAGGCAGATTCTTCACTGGGCTTCAAATGTGATAAAGTTGCTTCTTATTTTTAAGAAGGCCGTTGCAATCCTGCATTTATTTTACACCTCAGTGCTTGTTTTACACACAAGCACACACACCCACACACCACACACATCAACACACACACAAACACATAATTAGAGCACATTTAACACTCAAATAAAGCTTTACCTACTGATTCATAACTAGGGTATTTTTTTAATAAGTATTGTGTCTTGGTCTCTACTGGGGAAACATGGTTCAATGTGAGTTCTCCGGTTTGTTGTAGGGCAGTGAACGTTCACTTGTTGGCAATGATATAGAAATGGGGAGTAAGAGTTTAAAAGTTTTTACAGTAGGTAGGCAGAGTCAGAGTATGGAATCTAAGAATAAGAAATTGGGGAATTTCCTCTTTGTTTCTTCATTTCAACCTCCTAATAATTCATGTATATTTTCCAAAAGTCTCCCAGAAAACAAGGACTAGGTCAATCCACATATCAGTGAACCATAGCAGAATGCGACTCTGAATTTCATATAAACAGTCATAAAATCAAAAAGACAGGTGCTGGGGTTTTGGCTCAGCACTAGAGTGCTGGCTTCACACTTTCAAAGGTCCTGAGTTGGATCCCCAACACCATACGTGAAAGGAATGAATGAACCAATGCATGAGTGTATGATGAATGAATTAAAGGTATAAGGAGGAGGAGGAAGAGGAGGAGGAGGAGGAGAAATAGAAGAAGATGATGAGAAATTTGACAGAAGGGAAAAAGGGGAGGAGAGTGAGTTTAAAGTGTGGTTTCCAATTCCCAAACGTTAAATTACAGCAGACGGGATAGAGAGAGAAGATGGGAGGGCAGGAGAGGGGGGATAGTAGAGGCTAGAAAAGGTAGCAGAATACAACAGTTACTAACATGGCATTTTGTAAAAACGTGGATGTGTAAACAATGTGATTGTGCAATCTGTATATGGGGTCAAAATGGGAGTTCATAACTCACTTGAATCTAATGTAGGAAATATGGTATCTCAAGAGCTATGTAAGGTTTTAAGCAACCAATATAAAAAAGAGGTCTTCATTTTTCTTTGTAGTTGAGATCTCCTGTTTCCTTGACATGTTTAGTTGTGTTCTCTCCTTTAGTCCTCCCATGCTCTAGTTATTCTGATATGGAAAAACTAGCTGAAATGCCCAACCAGTCTCTAAATCAGTGACACTTTTTCATTAAGCCTAAAGTCACTTTACAATTGCTACAGTCATACTAAATACACTTCTTTGTTTGGAGTTTAAAAGATATTTCCACCAGCTAGATTACAAGGACCTAGAACTCCCATTCTTGTTTATGTAAGAGTGGCTTCATCAGATTAAATGCCGTTCTCTGGAATAACATAAAATAGGAATAATTTACTCATAAGATTCTTACGTAAACCATCTTTATTTACAAAATACTATCTTAAGAATTATTGTTTCATTGAGCTTCCATTGGAGCCAAAGTATAGTCAATTACTGAACTAAAAGCAGTTACTTAAAAACTAAAAATGAGAGATAAGTCAAATTACATTTGAAGAGAGAGCAACAGCATGAGGTTTCTTGTTTGGTTCTGGATGTTGAGTAACAGGCTCATTTGCAGGTGGAAGGAACCCTTCAGGCAACTCACTTGTACTTTCAGAATGGGGGTGAAGAGGGCTGAATTCCAGCTCTTGGGGGAAGATTTTGTGAGGAAAACCCCCTCCCTGCATAGACACTTCGCATTGGAAATGGAGTGGGTGGCGGGTCAGGTGGAAAATAATCTCCAGGTTCCCAGACAAGTTTCCTGGGAGAGGTGGAGGAAAAAAAAGGTCCTCTTCTCATGAACTGACTCCTTGGGTCAACTGGAAACAAGGCACCTCTGACTGGAGGGAAAGGTGCCAACACAGAGCCAGAGCCAGTTGCTTGGTTTTCAGCATGGAGAGGTGAATCAGGCACATCAGAGTCCAAAGGAGGCATATTAGGAATTCTGTGTTCTGCTGGTCCCGATGCTCTACCACAATTTGAGTAAAACCTATCTTGCCTTTGTAGAGGAAGACGTGCATCAGAAGAATATGGTTGGCCTGGCGGAGGGATCATCAGCCTGCTGGCCTGTTCCCCTGGAGGAGAGAGGGGCCCAGTCTGAGAAGGTGCTCTCTGAAAATCAGTGAACTTATGACAGCTGGCTTCTCTTCCTTTACTGCTAGTCGCATGGTCCAGAGGATTCTCCAGGGCCCCTTGACGCTCTTCCTCCTCCCACTGGAGTGAAAGGTGAGAGTGTGAGTGGACCACTCTTTTCAAAATGAGGAGGTCTCCTTTCAGATGAAGGGTGACCTAGTGGTGAGGGCCCATTTGGAGAAGGCTTTCTGCCCATTGCTGAGTTGGAAACATCCAGTGCATCATAGGGATCTTTTTCTACAAGTTCAAATCTAAGCTCCTTCTCAGTTAATTTCTGTCTGTTGCGTGCATTTTGTTTCCTGAAATAACTGAGGTTTCTTTCAGCAATCCGAGCTGCCAACTCACTAGCATCTGCTTCTTTCTCGGAGGAAGTAATCTTCCCCAGACAGGAACGAATGGTACTCTGCAATTGTTCTTCAAGATATTGGGCTCTCTTTCTGTAGGTCTCCAGCTCTTTTATTGTATGGCTCATCTTTTCTTCGACTTTGGAAAGTTTCTCCTTTTGCTCCACACGGCAGTTTTCCTCCACTCTTAATTTCCTGTGCAGTTTCATCATATTTTCTTGACAGCGTTCCATCATGACTTTAAAGTTCTGCCGTAGGGTCTCATTCTCACTTTGCAGCTGTGCATTTTCGGACTGCAAGGATGCCTGTTCAGTCTGCAGACTTTTAAGGTGTTCTGTAAGGTCTTCCGTGGTTTTCTCCACTTCAGATGAGAAAGTACATTTTTGATTTCTTCCTCCTTCCAAGATTTCTAAGGAGGCCTTTAGCTTATCACCATAAACCAGGTTCCTCAAAGCTCCTTTGGACTCATCCTCCAAGTGAGCACCAATTTCGGGTTCACTCGTCTTTCCCAGTTCCAGGTGACCACCATCCCTTTGGGCTCCCAGGCTTGGAGAAGATCTATCCTTCATCTTCAGCAAGCATTCACTCAGAGACTCCATGTGATTTTCTGTGTCCCTTAGAACTTGTTCTCCAGCTACTTTAGAGTCCTCTAATATGATTTTTGCTTTATATTGGACACCTCCTTGTTGCCTCTGTGCTTCAGCTTCTCCTTGTATTGTTGGTCTCTGCGTTGGCAGAAGTAGGGATCCTTCATTCAAAACCTCTTTGATTGCCAGCTTCAGTTCTTCCTCATTCACTTGAAAGAGTCTCCAGTTTGTTTTAGCTTCGGCTATTTGTGATCTGAGGGATTCAGATTCACCTTGGAGGGACTGTATCCTTCTTGATAGATGCGCCATCGTTTCATCCTGTTGACCATGTTGAGCCTTCTGTGCTTTGAGCTCTTCTTCTAGAAAGAGCATTTCAACGCCATGGCTGGATTCGGGCCTATGCAGCTTTTCGTCGGTTGCCTCCAGCTGTTGTGCTTCTCTTGAACCCTTCTCAAACCTGCAATCCTTTAAAGATGATTCTAAGCCTTCATGTTCTTTTTCAACAAGGCTCACTTTTTCAAGAAGTCCACATTTTGCCTCAATAAGTCCAGCAAGATTTAGAGCCAGCCTTTTTTCTCTTCCCACGTAAAGCCTGCTACGAACCGACTGAAAACCTCTCCAGAAAAGTGAGAGAACAGCAAAAAATCCAAGAGCTGTACACATCACCAACTCCCAAGGAAAGCCATAAGGAAGATGGCCTGGCTTCATGTCTTCGGACAATGCTGCCACAACCCTGGGTGCTTCTTCCAGAACCACCCACTAGGATGGCTGAGAGGCAGCCCTTGGCTCCTCCATCACGCCAAGACAGCTTTGGCTCTTGCCACCACAACCACAGCCTGCCCAGGCAGGCCAACACAGGCTGTGGACACTCAGGTGTTTGGTCAGGAACTCCAACCTGCACCAGGCAACGGAGCAGACCACTGTGATCCCCTTCAGGGGCTGAGCGTATGGTGGGTGGTGGGCGTATGGCGGTGGGAGCCATGATCAAAGGCTCCCAGGAGCCTTGTTGTGCTCAACTGCCCATCAGGGGAGTCTTGTCCGTTTCCCTACCCAGTGCATCCTCATGTGCCACAGGTTTCGGTCCCTCCCACTCCAGCCAGAGAGAATTCCTCTCCATGCCACCCACCCCTTGATTTGGTTTAGGCCAGGCCAAGGCGGGGTTAGTAGGAAGATTCCATCCAGTCATAATAACATTCAGTTTGATGTCACCCAAATTCTAAAGCTGACTAAACTGGTTCAAACAGCTTTTATGGCCTCTATTGGTCTTTGTGTCCCTTGCCTTTTGTTTGAGTGACTCAGTCCTTTCCCTGCCCTTGTGCTCTCCCTATTTCCTACCTTCCTTGCTTCCTTCCTCCCTTCCTGGGTTTTCCCCTTTTCTTCTTCCTTCTTTTCTACCTCCCTGCATCCCTCCAACTTTGCCTTCCTCCCTTCCAACTTTCTCTCTCCCTTCCCTCCCTTTTCTTTTCTTGCAAGTGTTTGGGGTGAAAGTCCATGGCAGGCCAGCCCCAAGCTAGGCAAGGTCACTGCCACTGAGCTACAACATCCCCAGACCTGCTGCCACTTCCTATGCAAGTAACTTGAATTATCTCTAAAGAGAAACTCTCACATTAGTCTACTTTCAAAGTAATTTCAGAAGAGTTGCTAACATGGGCATAAATCAGTTATGACAAGTCATTTTTGAAAAGCATGCCACAGCTAATGTTCCTCCAAAGAAGGAGTGGAAAACTTAATTGGTTTTCAGGTCAGCATTTCTAGACTAGTACAAACCCTCCGAATCCTGATCTCTCCTTAGTCCTATGATTTCTTTAAGTGTCCCCTTTGCTCCTGTTCATGGAGTCATGTGTACAGAAATTATACCTGGTTCTATTGAACTCTACTTAATTCTTTCTCACCTCTGTGCTCCTTTGGCCAAGTCACTCCTCAACACTTACTGTAACCCTTTCAATTTTTTTGTCCATTTTCATTTAAAAAACTCTTTCAAAAATTGAACCATTTCGCATGCAGACACAGTCTTCTTGATCTGCTATTAATCCCCCACTACTGACATTGTAAGTTATTGAAATGTACACTTCCGGACCGTTTTCAGATTTTTGATTCCTGTATATCTATCTGTCTATCTATTTACAAACATAACATGGTATTCTGAAAGAATCGTTCTGCTTTTGGAGCTCTACATTGTGTTTTCCAGAAGCAGGCCTATTACACAGAGATGAATCCACGTTACCTAGATTGAGTTCAAACCGGAATGTGCACTCTGATTCCCATTATATTGTTCTACCTACTGATGGACAGTTCAGTTATATCCAGACCTCACCACCTCCCCCATTGAGTAAAACCCTTGTGAAGAGACATGTAGATGCCTTTATGAACATATTGATAATT
This sequence comes from Callospermophilus lateralis, assembly GCF_048772815.1. Taxonomy (NCBI): domain Eukaryota; kingdom Metazoa; phylum Chordata; class Mammalia; order Rodentia; family Sciuridae; genus Callospermophilus; species Callospermophilus lateralis. The sequence continues at coordinate 105,757 of NW_027514813.1, read as the reverse complement.
TTTCATGGCAGTGTTTTCCAAAAACCAGTTAGTAAAATCAATTGATTCCTTTGCAGCCTGAAATTACCTTCATTCCAGTTTACTGGTATAAGAACCGCAGTATATCAGCAACCATTCTCCAATAGTAGTTCAGGCAGAAGTCATTCTAGATAACAAGCAGTGCCGGATCCTCCATGTATTTTACACAGCCCATGACGGGGAACATCCGTCCATTCGTTTAGAACAACTGATGTTTTATGCTGGCAATTTAGGTTTATTTAAAGGAGTGATTAGAAAACAGGTGAGACAGACTGATTAGATTCAGTATGTATGTTGGCTTTGTTTTTCTAGGCCTGAAGTTTTCACATTTCAATTAATTGTAGGTTAAGTATCAGGCAGATTCTTCACTGGGCTTCAAATGTGATAAAGTTGCTTCTTATTTTTAAGGAGGCCGTTGCAATCCTGCATTTATTTTACACCTCAGTGCTTGTTTTACACACAAGCACACACACCCACACACCACACACATCAACACACACACAAACACATAATTAGAGCACATTTAACACTCAAGTAAAGCTTTACCTACTGATTCATAACTAGGGTATTTTTTTAATACGTATTGTGTCTTGGTCTCTACTGGGGAAACATGGTTCAATGTGAGTTCTCCGGTTTGTTGTAGGGCAGTGAACGTTCACTTGTTGGCAATGATATAGAAATGGGGAGTAAGAGTTTAAAAGTTTTTACAGTAGGTAGGCAGAGTCAGAGTATGGAATCTAAGAATAAGAAATTGGGGAATTTCCTCTTTGTTTCTTCATTTCAACCTCCTTATAATTCATGTATATTTTCCAAAAGTCTCCCAGAAAACAAGGACTAGGTCAATCCACATATCAGTGAACCATAGCAGAATGCGACTCTGAATTTCATATAAACAGTCATAAAATCAAAAAGACAGGTGCTGGGGTTTTGGCTCAGCACTAGAGTGCTGGCTTCACACTTTCAAAGGTCCTGAGTTGGATCCCCAACACCATACGTGAAAGGAATGAATGAACCAATGCATGAGTGTATGATGAATGAATTAAAGGTATAAGGAGGAGGAGGAAGAGGAGGAGGAGGAGGAGAAATAGAAGAAGATGATGAGAAATTTGACAGAAGGGAAAAAGGGGAGGAGAGTGAGTTTAAAGTGTGGTTTCCAATTCCCAAACGTTAAATTACAGCAGACGGGATAGAGAGAGAAGATGGGAGGGCAGGAGAGGGGGGATAGTAGAGGCTAGAAAAGGTAGCAGAATACAACAGTTACTAACATGGCATTTTGTAAAAACGTGGATGTGTAAACAATGTGATTGTGCAATCTGTATATGGGGTCAAAATGGGAGTTCATAACTCACTTGAATCTAATGTAGGAAATATGGTATCTCAAGAGCTATGTCAGGTTTTAAGCAACCAATATAAAAAAGAGGTCTTCATTTTTCTTTGTAGTTGAGATCTCCTGTTTCCTTGACATGTTTAGTTGTGTTCTCTCCTTTAGTCCTCCCATGCTCTAGTTATTCTGATATGGAAAAACTAGCTGAAATGCCCAACCAGTCTCTAAATCAGTGACACTTTTTCATTAAGCCTAAAGTCACTTTACAATTGCTACAGTCATACTAAATACACTTCTTTGTTTGGAGTTTAAAAGATATTTCCACCAGCTAGATTACAAGGACCTAGAACTCCCATTCTTGTTTATGTAAGAGTGGCTTCATCAGATTAAATGCCGTTCTCTGGAATAACATAAAATAGGAATAATTTACTCATAAGATTCTTACGTAAACCATCTTTATTTACAAAATACTATCTTAAGAATTATTGTTTCATTGAGCTTCAATTGGAGCCAAAGTATAGTCAATTACTGAACTAAAAGCAGTTACTTAAAAACTAAAAATGAGAGATAAGTCAAATTACATTTGAAGAGAGAGCAACAGCATGAGGTTTCTTGTTTGGTTCTGGATGTTGAGTAACAGGCTCATTTGCAGGTGGAAGGAACCCTTCAGGCAACTCACTTGTACTTTCAGAATGGGGGTGAAGAGGGCTGAATTCCAGCTCTTGGGGGAAGATTTTGTGAGGAAAACCCCCTCCCTGCATAGACACTTCGCATTGGAAATGGAGTGGGTGGCGGGTCAGGTGGAAAATAATCTCCAGGTTCCCAGACAAGTTTCCTGGGAGAGGTGGAGGAAAAAAAAGGTCCTCTTCTCATGAACTGACTCCTTGGGTCAACTGGAAACAAGGCACCTCTGACTGGAGGGAAAGGTGCCAACACAGAGCCAGAGCCAGTTGCTTGGTTTTCAGCATGGAGAGGTGAATCAGGCACATCAGAGTCCAAAGGAGGCATATTAGGAATTCTGTGTTCTGCTGGTCCCGATGCTCTACCACAATTTGAGTAAAACCTATCTTGCCTTTGTAGAGGAAGACGTGCATCAGAAGAATATGGTTGGCCTGGCGGAGGGATCATCAGCCTGCTGGCCTGTTCCCCTGGAGGAGAGAGGGGCCCAGTCTGAGAAGGTGCTCTCTGAAAATCAGTGAACTTATGACAGCTGGCTTCTCTTCCTTTACTGCTAGTCGCATGGTCCAGAGGATTCTCCAGGGCCCCTTGACCCTCTTCCTCCTCCCACTGGAGTGAAAGGTGAGAGTGTGAGTGGACCACTCTTTTCAAAATGAGGAGGTCTCCTTTCAGATGAAGGGTGACCTATTGGTGAGGGCCCATTTGGAGAAGGCTTTCTGCCCATTGCTGAGTTGGAAACATCCAGTGCATCATAGGGATCTTTTTCTACAAGTTCAAATCTAAGCTCCTTCTCAGTTAATTTCTGTCTGTTGCGTGCATTTTGTTTCCTGAAATAACTGAGGTTTCTTTCAGCAATCCGAGCTGCCAACTCACTAGCATCTGCTTCTTTCTCGGAGGAAGTAATCTTCCCCAGACAGGAACGAATGGTACTCTGCAATTGTTCTTCAAGATATTGGGCTCTCTTTCTGTAGGTCTCCAGCTCTTTTATTGTATGGCTCATCTTTTCTTCGACTTTGGAAAGTTTCTCCTTTTGCTCCACACGGCAGTTTTCCTCCACTCTTAATTTCCTGTGCAGTTTCATCATATTTTCTTGACAGCGTTCCATCATGACTTTAAAGTTCTGCCGTAGGGTCTCATTCTCACTTTGCAGCTGTGCATTTTCGGACTGCAAGGATGCCTGTTCAGTCTGCAGACTTTTAAGGTGTTCTGTAAGGTCTTCCGTGGTTTTCTCCACTTCAGATGAGAAAGTACATTTTTGATTTCTTCCTCCTTCCAAGATTTCTAAGGAGGCCTTTAGCTTATCACCATAAACCAGGTTCCTCAAAGCTCCTTTGGACTCATCCTCCAAGTGAGCACCAATTTCGGGTTCACTCGTCTTTCCCAGTTCCAGGTGACCACCATCCCTTTGGGCTCCCAGGCTTGGAGAAGATCTATCCTTCATCTTCAGCAAGCATTCACTCAGAGACTCCATGTGATTTTCTGTGTCCCTTAGAACTTGTTCTCCAGCTACTTTAGAGTCCTCTAATATGATTTTTGCTTTATATTGGACACCTCCTTGTTGCCTCTGTGCTTCAGCTTCTCCTTGTATTGTTGGTCTCTGCGTTGGCGGAAGTAGGGATCCTTCATTCAAAACCTCTTTGATTGCCAGCTTCAGTTCTTCCTCATTCACTTGAAAGAGTCTCCAGTTTGTTTTAGCTTCAGCTATTTGTGATCTGAGGGATTCAGATTCACCTTGGAGGGACTGTATCCTTCTTGATAGATGCGCCATCGTTTCATCCTGTTGACCATGTTGAGCCTTCTGTGCTTTGAGCTCTTCTTCTAGAAAGAGCATTTCAACGCCATGGCTGGATTCGGGCCTATGCAGCTTTTCGTCGGTTGCCTCCAGCTGTTGTGCTTCTCTTGAACCCTTCTCAAACCTGCAATCCTTTAAAGATGATTCTAAGCCTTCATGTTCTTTTTCAACAAGGCTCACTTTTTCAAGAAGTCCACATTTTGCCTCAATAAGTCCAGCAAGATTTAGAGCCAGCCTTTTTTCTCTTCCCACGTAAAGCCTGCTACGAACCGACTGAAAACCTCTCCAGAAAAGTGAGAGAACAGCAAAAAATCCAAGAGCTGTACACATCACCAACTCCCAAGGAAAGCCATAAGGAAGATGGCCTGGCTTCATGTCTTCGGACAATGCTGCCACAACCCTGGGTGCTTCTTCCAGAACCACCCACTAGGATGGCTGAGAGGCAGCCCTTGGCTCCTCCATCACGCCAAGACAGCTTTGGCTCTTGCCACCACAACCACAGCCTGCCCAGGCAGGCCAACACAGGCTGTGGACACTCAGGTGTTTGGTCAGGAACTCCAACCTGCACCAGGCAACGGAGCAGACCACTGTGATCCCCTTCAGGGGCTGAGCGTATGGTGGGTGGTGGGCGTATGGCGGTGGGAGCCATGATCAAAGGCTCCCAGGAGCCTTGTTGTGCTCAACTGCCCATCAGGGGAGTCTTGTCCGCTTCCCTACCCAGTGCATCCTCATGTGCCACAGGTTTCGGTCCCTCCCACTCCAGCCAGAGAGAATTCCTCTCCATGCCACCCACCCCTTGATTTGGTTTAGGCCAGGCCAAGGCGGGGTTAGTAGGAAGATTCCATCCAGTCATAATAACATTCAGTTTGATGTCACCCAAATTCTAAAGCTGACTAAACTGGTTCAAACAGCTTTTATGGCCTCTATTGGTCTTTGTGTCCCTTGCCTTTTGTTTGAGTGACTCAGTCCTTTCCCTGCCCTTGTGCTCTCCCTATTTCCTACCTTCCTTGCTTCCTTCCTCCCTTCCTGGGTTTTCCCCTTTTCTTCTTCCTTCTTTTCTACCTCCCTGCATCCCTCCAACTTTGCCTTCCTCCCTTCCAACTTTCTCTCTCCCTTCCCTCCCTTTTCTTTTCTTGCAAGTGTTTGGGGTGAAAGTCCATGGCAGGCCAGCCCCAAGCTAGGCAAGGTCACTGCCACTGAGCTACAACATCCCCAGACCTGCTGCCACTTCCTATGCAAGTAACTTGAATTATCTCTAAAGAGAAACTCTCACATTAGTCTACTTTCAAAGTAATTTCAGAAGAGTTGCTAACATGGGCATAAATCAGTTATGACAAGTCATTTTTGAAAAGCACGGCACAGCTAATGTTCCTCCAAAGAAGGAGTGGAAAACTTAATTGGTTTTCAGGTCAGCATTTCTAGACTAGTACAAACCCTCCTAATCCTGATCTCTCCTTAGTCCTATGATTTCTTTAAGTGTCCCCTTTGCTCCTGTTCATGGAGTCATGTGTACAGAAATTATACCTGGTTCTATTGAACTCTACTTAATTCTTTCTCACCTCTGTGCTCCTTTGGCCAAGTCACTCCTCAACACTTACTGTAACCCTTTCAATTTTTTTGTCCATTTTCATTTAAAAAACTCTTTCAAAAATTGAACCATTTCGCATGCAGACACAGTCTTCTTGATCTGCTATTAATCCCCCACTACTGACATTGTAAGTTATTGAAATGTACACTTCCGGACCGTTTTCAGATTTTTGATTCCTGTATATCTATCTGTCTATCTATTTACAAACATAACATGGTATTCTGAAAGAATCGTTCTGCTTTTGGAGCTCTACATTGTGTTTTCCAGAAGCAGGCCTATTACACAGAGATGAATCCACGTTACCTAGATTGAGTTCAAACCGGAATGTGCACTCTGATTCCCATTATATTGTTCTACCTACTGATGGACAGTTCAGTTATATCCAGACCTCACCACCTCCCCCATTGAGTAAAACCCTTGTGAAGAGACATGTAGATGCCTTTATGAACATATTGATAATTTTTCATGGCAGTGTTTTCCAAAAACCAGTTAGTAAAATCAATTGATTCCTTTGCAGCCTGAAATTACCTTCATTCCAGTTTACTGGTATAAGAACCGCAGTATATCAGCAACCATTCTCCAATAGTAGTTCAGGCAGAAGTCATTCTAGATAACAAGCAGTGCCGGATCCTCCATGTATTTTACACAGCCCATGACGGGGAACATCCGTCCATTCGTTTAGAACAACTGATGTTTTATGCTGGCAATTTAGGTTTATTTAAAGGAGTGATTAGAAAACAGGTGAGACAGACTGATTAGATTCAGTATGTATGTTGGCTTTGTTTTTCTAGGCCTGAAGTTTTCACATTTCAATTAATTGTAGGTTAAGTATCAGGCAGATTCTTCACTGGGCTTCAAATGTGATAAAGTTGCTTCTTATTTTTAAGAAGGCCGTTGCAATCCTGCATTTATTTTACACCTCAGTGCTTGTTTTACACACAAGCACACACACCCACACACCACACACATCAACACACACACAAACACATAATTAGAGCACATTTAACACTCAAGTAAAGCTTTACCTACTGATTCATAACTAGGGTATTTTTTTAATACGTATTGTGTCTTGGTCTCTACTGGGGAAACATGGTTCAATGTGAGTTCTCCGGTTTGTTGTAGGGCAGTGAACGTTCACTTGTTGGCAATGATATAGAAATGGGGAGTAAGAGTTTAAAAGTTTTTACAGTAGGTAGGCAGAGTCAGAGTATGGAATCTAAGAATAAGAAATTGGGGAATTTCCTCTTTGTTTCTTCATTTCAACCTCCTTATAATTCATGTATATTTTCCAAAAGTCTCCCAGAAAACAAGGACTAGGTCAATCCACATATCAGTGAACCATAGCAGAATGCGACTCTGAATTTCATATAAACAGTCATAAAATCAAAAAGACAGGTGCTGGGGTTTTGGCTCAGCACTAGAGTGCTGGCTTCACACTTTCAAAGGTCCTGAGTTGGATCCCCAACACCATACGTGAAAGGAATGAATGAACCAATGCATGAGTGTATGATGAATGAATTAAAGGTATAAGGAGGAGGAGGAAGAGGAGGAGGAGGAGGAGAAATAGAAGAAGATGATGAGAAATTTGACAGAAGGGAAAAAGGGGAGGAGAGTGAGTTTAAAGTGTGGTTTCCAATTCCCAAACGTTAAATTACAGCAGACGGGATAGAGAGAGAAGATGGGAGGGCAGGAGAGGGGGGATAGTAGAGGCTAGAAAAGGTAGCAGAATACAACAGTTACTAACATGGCATTTTGTAAAAACGTGGATGTGTAAACAATGTGATTGTGCAATCTGTATATGGGGTCAAAATGGGAGTTCATAACTCACTTGAATCTAATGTAGGAAATATGGTATCTCAAGAGCTATGTAAGGTTTTAAGCAACCAATATAAAAAAGAGGTCTTCATTTTTCTTTGTAGTTGAGATCTCCTGTTTCCTTGACATGTTTAGTTGTGTTCTCTCCTTTAGTCCTCCCAGGCTCTAGTTATTCTGATATGGAAAAACTAGCTGAAATGCCCAACCAGTCTCTAAATCAGTGACACTTTTTCATTAAGCCTAAAGTCACTTTACAATTGCTACAGTCATACTAAATACACTTCTTTGTTTGGAGTTTAAAAGATATTTCCACCAGCTAGATTACAAGGACCTAGAACTCCCATTCTTGTTTATGTAAGAGTGGCTTCATCAGATTAAATGCCGTTCTCTGGAATAACATAAAATAGGAATAATTTACTCATAAGATTCTTACGTAAACCATCTTTATTTACAAAATACTATCTTAAGAATTATTGTTTCATTGAGCTTCAATTGGAGCCAAAGTATAGTCAATTACTGAACTAAAAGCAGTTACTTAAAAACTAAAAATGAGAGATAAGTCAAATTACATTTGAAGAGAGAGCAACAGCATGAGGTTTCTTGTTTGGTTCTGGATGTTGAGTAACAGGCTCATTTGCAGGTGGAAGGAACCCTTCAGGCAACTCACTTGTACTTTCAGAATGGGGGTGAAGAGGGCTGAATTCCAGCTCTTGGGGGAAGATTTTGTGAGGAAAACCCCCTCCCTGCATAGACACTTCGCATTGGAAATGGAGTGGGTGGCGGGTCAGGTGGAAAATAATCTCCAGGTTCCCAGACAAGTTTCCTGGGAGAGGTGGAGGAAAAAAAAGGTCCTCTTCTCATGAACTGACTCCTTGGGTCAACTGGAAACAAGGCACCTCTGACTGGAGGGAAAGGTGCCAACACAGAGCCAGAGCCAGTTGCTTGGTTTTCAGCATGGAGAGGTGAATCAGGCACATCAGAGTCCAAAGGAGGCATATTAGGAATTCTGTGTTCTGCTGGTCCCGATGCTCTACCACAATTTGAGTAAAACCTATCTTGCCTTTGTAGAGGAAGACGTGCATCAGAAGAATATGGTTGGCCTGGCGGAGGGATCATCAGCCTGCTGGCCTGTTCCCCTGGAGGAGAGAGGGGCCCAGTCTGAGAAGGTGCTCTCTGAAAATCAGTGAACTTATGACAGCTGGCTTCTCTTCCTTTACTGCTAGTCGCATGGTCCAGAGGATTCTCCAGGGCCCCTTGACCCTCTTCCTCCTCCCACTGGAGTGAAAGGTGAGAGTGTGAGTGGACCACTCTTTTCAAAATGAGGAGGTCTCCTTTCAGATGAAGGGTGACCTATTGGTGAGGGCCCATTTGGAGAAGGCTTTCTGCCCATTGCTGAGTTGGAAACATCCAGTGCATCATAGGGATCTTTTTCTACAAGTTCAAATCTAAGCTCCTTCTCAGTTAATTTCTGTCTGTTGCGTGCATTTTGTTTCCTGAAATAACTGAGGTTTCTTTCAGCAATCCGAGCTGCCAACTCACTAGCATCTGCTTCTTTCTCGGAGGAAGTAATCTTCCCCAGACAGGAACGAATGGTACTCTGCAATTGTTCTTCAAGATATTGGGCTCTCTTTCTGTAGGTCTCCAGCTCTTTTATTGTATGGCTCATCTTTTCTTCGACTTTGGAAAGTTTCTCCTTTTGCTCCACACGGCAGTTTTCCTCCACTCTTAATTTCCTGTGCAGTTTCATCATATTTTCTTGACAGCGTTCCATCATGACTTTAAAGTTCTGCCGTAGGGTCTCATTCTCACTTTGCAGCTGTGCATTTTCGGACTGCAAGGATGCCTGTTCAGTCTGCAGACTTTTAAGGTGTTCTGTAAGGTCTTCCGTGGTTTTCTCCACTTCAGATGAGAAAGTACATTTTTGATTTCTTCCTCCTTCCAAGATTTCTAAGGAGGCCTTTAGCTTATCACCATAAACCAGGTTCCTCAAAGCTCCTTTGGACTCATCCTCCAAGTGAGCACCAATTTCGGGTTCACTCGTCTTTCCCAGTTCCAGGTGACCACCATCCCTTTGGGCTCCCAGGCTTGGAGAAGATCTATCCTTCATCTTCAGCAAGCATTCACTCAGAGACTCCATGTGATTTTCTGTGTCCCTTAGAACTTGTTCTCCAGCTACTTTAGAGTCCTCTAATATGATTTTTGCTTTATATTGGACACCTCCTTGTTGCCTCTGTGCTTCAGCTTCTCCTTGTATTGTTGGTTTCTGCGTTGGCGGAAGTAGGGATCCTTCATTCAAAACCTCTTTGATTGCCAGCTTCAGTTCTTCCTCATTCACTTGAAAGAGTCTCCAGTTTGTTTTAGCTTCAGCTATTTGTGATCTGAGGGATTCAGATTCACCTTGGAGGGACTGTATCCTTCTTGATAGATGCGCCATCGTTTCATCCTGTTGACCATGTTGAGCCTTCTGTGCTTTGAGCTCTTCTTCTAGAAAGAGCATTTCAACGCCATGGCTGGATTCGGGCCTATGCAGCTTTTCGTCGGTTGCCTCCAGCTGTTGTGCTTCTCTTGAACCCTTCTCAAACCTGCAATCCTTTAAAGATGATTCTAAGCCTTCATGTTCTTTTTCAACAAGGCTCACTTTTTCAAGAAGTCCACATTTTGCCTCAATAAGTCCAGCAAGATTTAGAGCCAGCCTTTTTTCTCTTCCCACGTAAAGCCTGCTACGAACCGACTGAAAACCTCTCCAGAAAAGTGAGAGAACAGCAAAAAATCCAAGAGCTGTACACATCACCAACTCCCAAGGAAAGCCATAAGGAAGATGGCCTGGCTTCATGTCTTCGGACAATGCTGCCACAACCCTGGGTGCTTCTTCCAGAACCACCCACTAGGATGGCTGAGAGGCAGCCCTTGGCTCCTCCATCACGCCAAGACAGCTTTGGCTCTTGCCACCACAACCACAGCCTGCCCAGGCAGGCCAACACAGGCTGTGGACACTCAGGTGTTTGGTCAGGAACTCCAACCTGCACCAGGCAACGGAGCAGACCACTGTGATCCCCTTCAGGGGCTGAGCGTATGGTGGGTGGTGGGCGTATGGCGGTGGGAGCCATGATCAAAGGCTCCCAGGAGCCTTGTTGTGCTCAACTGCCCATCAGGGGAGTCTTGTCCGCTTCCCTACCCAGTGCATCCTCATGTGCCACAGGTTTCGGTCCCTCCCACTCCAGCCAGAGAGAATTCCTCTCCATGCCACCCACCCCTTGATTTGGTTTAGGCCAGGCCAAGGCGGGGTTAGTAGGAAGATTCCATCCAGTCATAATAACATTCAGTTTGATGTCACTCAAATTCTAAAGCTGACTAAACTGGTTCAAACAGCTTTTATGGCCTCTATTGGTCTTTGTGTCCCTTGCCTTTTGTTTGAGTGACTCAGTCCTTTCCCTGCCCTTGTGCTCTCCCTATTTCCTACCTTCCTTGCTTCCTTCCTCCCTTCCTGGGTTTTCCCCTTTTCTTCTTCCTTCTTTTCTACCTCCCTGCATCCCTCCAACTTTGCCTTCCTCCCTTCCAACTTTCTCTCTCCCTTCCCTCCCTTTTCTTTTCTTGCAAGTGTTTGGGGTGAAAGTCCATGGCAGGCCAGCCCCAAGCTAGGCAAGGTCACTGCCACTGAGCTACAACATCCCCAGACCTGCTGCCACTTCCTATGCAAGTAACTTGAATTATCTCTAAAGAGAAACTCTCACATTAGTCTACTTTCAAAGTAATTTCAGAAGAGTTGCTAACATGGGCATAAATCAGTTATGACAAGTCATTTTTGAAAATCACGGCACAGCTAATGTTCCTCCAAAGAAGGAGTGGAAAACTTAATTGGTTTTCAGGTCAGCATTTCTAGACTAGTACAAACCCTCCTAATGCTGATCTCTCCTTAGTCCTATGATTTCTTTAAGTGTCCCCTTTGCTCCTTTTCATGGAGTCATGTGTACAGAAATTATACCTGGTTCTATTGAACTCTACTTAATTCTTTCTCACCTCTGTGCTCCTTTGGCCAAGTCACTCCTCAACACTTACTGTAACCCTTTCAATTTTTTTGTCCATTTTCATTTAAAAAACTCTTTCAAAAATTGAACCATTTCGCATGCAGACACAGTCTTCTTGATCTGCTATTAATCCCCCACTACTGACATTGTAAGTTATTGAAATGTACACTTCCGGACCGTTTTCAGATTTTTGATTCCTGTATATCTATCTGTCTATCTATTTACAAACATAACATGGTATTCTGAAAGAATCGTTCTGCTTTTGGAGCTCTACATTGTGTTTTCCAGAAGCAGGCCTATTACACAGAGATGAATCCACGTTACCTAGATTGAGTTCAAACCGGAATGTGCACTCTGATTCCCATTATATTGTTCTACCTACTGATGGACAGTTCAGTTATATCCAGACCTCACCACCTCCCCCATTGAGTAAAACCCTTGTGAAGAGACATGTAGATGCCTTTATGAACATATTGATAATTTTTCATGGCAGTGTTTTCCAAAAACCAGTTAGTAAAATCAATTGATTCCTTTGCAGCCTGAAATTACCTTCATTCCAGTTTACTGGTATAAGAACCGCAGTATATCAGCAACCATTCTCCAATAGTAGTTCAGGCAGAAGTCATTCTAGATAACAAGCAGTGCCGGATCCTCCATGTATTTTACACAGCCCATGACGGGGAACATCCGTCCATTCGTTTAGAACAACTGATGTTTTATGCTGGCAATTTAGGTTTATTTAAAGGAGTGATTAGAAAACAGGTGAGACCGACTGATTAGATTCAGTATGTATGTTGGCTTTGTTTTTCTAGGCCTGAAGTTTTCACATTTCAATTAATTGTAGGTTAAGTATCAGGCAGATTCTTCACTGGGCTTCAAATGTGATAAAGTTGCTTCTTATTTTTAAGGAGGCCGTTGCAATCCTGCATTTATTTTACACCTCAGTGCTTGTTTTACACACAAGCACACACACCCACACACCACACACATCAACACACACACAAACACATAATTAGAGCACATTTAACACTCAAATAAAGCTTTACCTACTGATTCATAACTAGGGTATTTTTTTAATAAGTATTGTGTCTTGGTCTCTACTGGGGAAACATGGTTCAATGTGAGTTCTCCGGTTTGTTGTAGGGCAGTGAACGTTCACTTGTTGGCAATGATATAGAAATGGGGAGTAAGAGTTTAAAAGTTTTTACAGTAGGTAGGCAGAGTCAGAGTATGGAATCTAAGAATAAGAAATTGGGGAATTTCCTCTTTGTTTCTTCATTTCAACCTCCTAATAATTCATGTATATTTTCCAAAAGTCTCCCAGAAAACAAGGACTAGGTCAATCCACATATCAGTGAACCATAGCAGAATGCGACTCTGAATTTCATATAAACAGTCATAAAATCAAAAAGACAGGTGCTGGGGTTTTGGCTCAGCACTAGAGTGCTGGCTTCACACTTTCAAAGGTCCTGAGTTGGATCCCCAACACCATACGTGAAAGGAATGAATGAACCAATGCATGAGTGTATGATGAATGAATTAAAGGTATAAGGAGGAGGAGGAAGAGGAGGAGGAGGAGGAGAAATAGAAGAAGATGATGAGAAATTTGACAGAAGGGAAAAAGGGGAGGAGAGTGAGTTTAAAGTGTGGTTTCCAATTCCCAAACGTTAAATTACAGCAGACGGGATAGAGAGAGAAGATGGGAGGGCAGGAGAGGGGGGATAGTAGAGGCTAGAAAAGGTAGCAGAATACAACAGTTACTAACATGGCATTTTGTAAAAACGTGGATGTGTAAACAATGTGATTGTGCAATCTGTATATGGGGTCAAAATGGGAGTTCATAACTCACTTGAATCTAATGTAGGAAATATGGTATCTCAAGAGCTATGTAAGGTTTTAAGCAACCAATATAAAAAAGAGGTCTTCATTTTTCTTTGTAGTTGAGATCTCCTGTTTCCTTGACATGTTTAGTTGTGTTCTCTCCTTTAGTCCTCCCAGGCTCTAGTTATTCTGATATGGAAAAACTAGCTGAAATGCCCAACCAGTCTCTAAATCAGTGACACTTTTTCATTAAGCCTAAAGTCACTTTACAATTGCTACAGTCATACTAAATACACTTCTTTGTTTGGAGTTTAAAAGATATTTCCACCAGCTAGATTACAAGGACCTAGAACTCCCATTCTTGTTTATGTAAGAGTGGCTTCATCAGATTAAATGCCGTTCTCTGGAATAACATAAAATAGGAATAATTTACTCATAAGATTCTTACGTAAACCATCTTTATTTACAAAATACTATCTTAAGAATTATTGTTTCATTGAGCTTCAATTGGAGCCAAAGTATAGTCAATTACTGAACTAAAAGCAGTTACTTAAAAACTAAAAATGAGAGATAAGTCAAATTACATTTGAAGAGAGAGCAACAGCATGAGGTTTCTTGTTTGGTTCTGGATGTTGAGTAACAGGCTCATTTGCAGGTGGAAGGAACCCTTCAGGCAACTCACTTGTACTTTCAGAATGGGGGTGAAGAGGGCTGAATTCCAGCTCTTGGGGGAAGATTTTGTGAGGAAAACCCCCTCCCTGCATAGACACTTCGCATTGGAAATGGAGTGGGTGGCGGGTCAGGTGGAAAATAATCTCCAGGTTCCCAGACAAGTTTCCTGGGAGAGGTGGAGGAAAAAAAAGGTCCTCTTCTCATGAACTGACTCCTTGGGTCAACTGGAAACAAGGCACCTCTGACTGGAGGGAAAGGTGCCAACACAGAGCCAGAGCCAGTTGCTTGGTTTTCAGCATGGAGAGGTGAATCAGGCACATCAGAGTCCAAAGGAGGCATATTAGGAATTCTGTGTTCTGCTGGTCCCGATGCTCTACCACAATTTGAGTAAAACCTATCTTGCCTTTGTAGAGGAAGACGTGCATCAGAAGAATATGGTTGGCCTGGCGGAGGGATCATCAGCCTGCTGGCCTGTTCCCCTGGAGGAGAGAGGGGCCCAGTCTGAGAAGGTGCTCTCTGAAAATCAGTGAACTTATGACAGCTGGCTTCTCTTCCTTTACTGCTAGTCGCATGGTCCAGAGGATTCTCCAGGGCCCCTTGACCCTCTTCCTCCTCCCACTGGAGTGAAAGGTGAGAGTGTGAGTGGACCACTCTTTTCAAAATGAGGAGGTCTCCTTTCAGATGAAGGGTGACCTATTGGTGAGGGCCCATTTGGAGAAGGCTTTCTGCCCATTGCTGAGTTGGAAACATCCAGTGCATCATAGGGATCTTTTTCTACAAGTTCAAATCTAAGCTCCTTCTCAGTTAATTTCTGTCTGTTGCGTGCATTTTGTTTCCTGAAATAACTGAGGTTTCTTTCAGCAATCCGAGCTGCCAACTCACTAGCATCTGCTTCTTTCTCGGAGGAAGTAATCTTCCCCAGACAGGAACAAATGGTACTCTGCAATTGTTCTTCAAGATATTGGGCTCTCTTTCTGTAGGTCTCCAGCTCTTTTATTGTATGGCTCATCTTTTCTTCGACTTTGGAAAGTTTCTCCTTTTGCTCCACACGGCAGTTTTCCTCCACTCTTAATTTCCTGTGCAGTTTCATCATATTTTCTTGACAGCGTTCCATCATGACTTTAAAGTTCTGCCGTAGGGTCTCATTCTCACTTTGCAGCTGTGCATTTTCGGACTGCAAGGATGCCTGTTCAGTCTGCAGACTTTTAAGGTGTTCTGTAAGGTCTTCCGTGGTTTTCTCCACTTCAGATGAGAAAGTACATTTTTGATTTCTTCCTCCTTCCAAGATTTCTAAGGAGGCCTTTAGCTTATCACCATAAACCAGGTTCCTCAAAGCTCCTTTGGACTCATCCTCCAAGTGAGCACCAATTTCGGGTTCACTCGTCTTTCCCAGTTCCAGGTGACCACCATCCCTTTGGGCTCCCAGGCTTGGAGAAGATCTATCCTTCATCTTCAGCAAGCATTCACTCAGAGACTCCATGTGATTTTCTGTGTCCCTTAGAACTTGTTCTCCAGCTACTTTAGAGTCCTCTAATATGATTTTTGCTTTATATTGGACACCTCCTTGTTGCCTCTGTGCTTCAGCTTCTCCTTGTATTGTTGGTCTCTGCGTTGGCGGAAGTAGGGATCCTTCATTCAAAACCTCTTTGATTGCCAGCTTCAGTTCTTCCTCATTCACTTGAAAGAGTCTCCAGTTTGTTTTAGCTTCAGCTATTTGTGATCTGAGGGATTCAGATTCACCTTGGAGGGACTGTATCCTTCTTGATAGATGCGCCATCGTTTCATCCTGTTGACCATGTTGAGCCTTCTGTGCTTTGAGCTCTTCTTCTAGAAAGAGCATTTCAACGCCATGGCTGGATTCGGGCCTATGCAGCTTTTCGTCGGTTGCCTCCAGCTGTTGTGCTTCTCTTGAACCCTTCTCAAACCTGCAATCCTTTAAAGATGATTCTAAGCCTTCATGTTCTTTTTCAACAAGGCTCACTTTTTCAAGAAGTCCACATTTTGCCTCAATAAGTCCAGCAAGATTTAGAGCCAGCCTTTTTTCTCTTCCCACGTAAAGCCTGCTACGAACCGACTGAAAACCTCTCCAGAACAGTGAGAGAACAGCAAAAAATCCAAGAGCTGTACACATCACCAACTCCCAAGGAAAGCCATAAGGAAGATGGCCTGGCTTCATGTCTTCGGACAATGCTGCCACAACCCTGGGTGCTTCTTCCAGAACCACCCACTAGGATGGCTGAGAGGCAGCCCTTGGCTCCTCCATCACGCCAAGACAGCTTTGGCTCTTGCCACCACAACCACAGCCTGCCCAGGCAGGCCAACACAGGCTGTGGACACTCAGGTGTTTGGTCAGGAACTCCAACCTGCACCAGGCAACGGAGCAGACCACTGTGATCCCCTTCAGGGGCTGAGCGTATGGTGGGTGGTGGGCGTATGGCGGTGGGAGCCATGATCAAAGGCTCCCAGGAGCCTTGTTGTGCTCAACTGCCCATCAGGGGAGTCTTGTCCGCTTCCCTACCCAGTGCATCCTCATGTGCCACAGGTTTCGGTCCCTCCCACTCCAGCCAGAGAGAATTCCTCTCCATGCCACCCACCCCTTGATTTGGTTTAGGCCAGGCCAAGGCGGGGTTAGTAGGAAGATTCCATCCAGTCATAATAACATTCAGTTTGATGTCACTCAAATTCTAAAGCTGACTAAACTGGTTCAAACAGCTTTTATGGCCTCTATTGGTCTTTGTGTCCCTTGCCTTTTGTTTGAGTGACTCAGTCCTTTCCCTGCCCTTGTGCTCTCCCTATTTCCTACCTTCCTTGCTTCCTTCCTCCCTTCCTGGGTTTTCCCCTTTTCTTCTTCCTTCTTTTCTACCTCCCTGCATCCCTCCAACTTTGCCTTCCTCCCTTCCAACTTTCTCTCTCCCTTCCCTCCCTTTTCTTTTCTTGCAAGTGTTTGGGGTGAAAGTCCATGGCAGGCCAGCCCCAAGCTAGGCAAGGTCACTGCCACTGAGCTACAACATCCCCAGACCTGCTGCCAATTCCTATGCAAGTAACTTGAATTATCTCTAAAGAGAAACTCTCACATTAGTCTACTATCAAAGTAATTTCAGAAGAGTTGCTAACATGGGCATAAATCAGTTATGACAAGTCATTTTTGAAAAGCACGGCACAGCTAATGTTCCTCCAAAGAAGGAGTGGAAAACTTAATTGGTTTTCAGGTCAGCATTTCTAGACTAGTACAAACCCTCCTAATCCTGATCTCTCCTTAGTCCTATGATTTCTTTAAGTGTCCCCTTTGCTCCTGTTCATGGAGTCATGTGTACAGAAATTATACCTGGTTCTATTGAACTCTACTTAATTCTTTCTCACCTCTGTGCTCCTTTGGCCAAGTCACTCCTCAACACTTACTGTAACCCTTTCAATTTTTTTGTCCATTTTCATTTAAAAAACTCTTTCAAAAATTGAACCATTTCGCATACAGACACAGTCTTCTTGATCTGCTATTAATCCCCCACTACTGACATTGTAAGTTATTGAAATGTACACTTCCGGACCGTTTTCAGATTTTTGATTCCTGTATATCTATCTGTCTATCTATTTACAAACATAACATGGTATTCTGAAAGAATCGTTCTGCTTTTGGAGCTCTACATTGTGTTTTCCAGAAGCAGGCCTATTACACAGAGATGAATCCACGTTACCTAGATTGAGTTCAAACCAGAATGTGCACTCTGATTCCCATTATATTGTTCTACCTACTGATGGACAGT
This sequence comes from Callospermophilus lateralis, assembly GCF_048772815.1. Classification (NCBI taxonomy): domain Eukaryota; kingdom Metazoa; phylum Chordata; class Mammalia; order Rodentia; family Sciuridae; genus Callospermophilus; species Callospermophilus lateralis. The sequence goes on along the minus strand of NW_027514813.1, from coordinate 88,263 downwards.
TCAGTTATATCCAGACCTCACCACCTCCCCCATTGAGTAAAACCCTTGTGAAGAGACATGTAGATGCCTTTATGAACATATTGATAATTTTTCATGGCAGTGTTTTCCAAAAACCAGTTAGTAAAATCAATTGATTCCTTTGCAGCCTGAAATTACCTTCATTCCAGTTTACTGGTATAAGAACCGCAGTATATCAGCAACCATTCTCCAATAGTAGTTCAGGCAGAAGTCATTCTAGATAACAAGCAGTGCCGGATCCTCCATGTATTTTACACAGCCCATGACGGGGGACATCCGTCCATTCGTTTAGAACAACTGATGTTTTATGCTGGCAATTTAGGTTTATTTAAAGGAGTGATTAGAAAACAGGTGAGACAGACTGATTAGATTCAGTATGTATGTTGGCTTTGTTTTTCTAGGCCTGAAGTTTTCACATTTCAATTAATTGTAGGTTAAGTATCAGGCAGATTCTTCAATGGGCTTCAAATGTGATAAAGTTGCTTCTTATTTTTAAGAAGGCCGTTGCAATCCTGCATTTATTTTACACCTCAGTGCTTGTTTTACACACAAGCACACACACCCACACACCACACACATCAACACACACACAAACACATAATTAGAGCACATTTAACACTCAAATAAAGCTTTACCTACTGATTCATAACTAGGGTATTTTTTTAATAAGTATTGTGTCTTGGTCTCTACTGGGGAAACATGGTTCAATGTGAGTTCTCCGGTTTGTTGTAGGGCAGTGAACGTTCACTTGTTGGCAATGATATAGAAATGGGGAGTAAGAGTTTAAAAGTTTTTACAGTAGGTAGGCAGAGTCAGAGTATGGAATCTAAGAATAAGAAATTGGGGAATTTCCTCTTTGTTTCTTCATTTCAACCTCCTAATAATTCATGTATATTTTCCAAAAGTCTCCCAGAAAACAAGGACTAGGTCAATCCACATATCAGTGAACCATAGCAGAATGCGACTCTGAATTTCATATAAACAGTCATAAAATCAAAAAGACAGGTGCTGGGGTTTTGGCTCAGCACTAGAGTGCTGGCTTCACACTTTCAAAGGTCCTGAGTTGGATCCCCAACACCATACGTGAAAGGAATGAATGAACCAATGCATGAGTGTATGATGAATGAATTAAAGGTATAAGGAGGAGGAGGAAGAGGAGGAGGAGGAGGAGAAATAGAAGAAGATGATGAGAAATTTGACAGAAGGGAAAAAGGGGAGGAGAGTGAGTTTAAAGTGTGGTTTCCAATTCCCAAACGTTAAATTACAGCAGACGGGATAGAGAGAGAAGATGGGAGGGCAGGAGAGGGGGGATAGTAGAGGCTAGAAAAGGTAGCAGAATACAACAGTTACTAACATGGCATTTTGTAAAAACGTGGATGTGTAAACAATGTGATTGTGCAATCTGTATATGGGGTCAAAATGGGAGTTCATAACTCACTTGAATCTAATGTAGGAAATATGGTATCTCAAGAGCTATGTAAGGTTTTAAGCAACCAATATAAAAAAGAGGTCTTCATTTTTCTTTGTAGTTGAGATCTCCTGTTTCCTTGACATGTTTAGTTGTGTTCTCTCCTTTAGTCCTCCCATGCTCTAGTTATTCTGATATGGAAAAACTAGCTGAAATGCCCAACCAGTCTCTAAATCAGTGACACTTTTTCATTAAGCCTAAAGTCACTTTACAATTGCTACAGTCATACTAAATACACTTCTTTGTTTGGAGTTTAAAAGATATTTCCACCAGCTAGATTACAAGGACCTAGAACTCCCATTCTTGTTTATGTAAGAGTGGCTTCATCAGATTAAATGCCGTTCTCTGGAATAACATAAAATAGGAATAATTTACTCATAAGATTCTTACGTAAACCATCTTTATTTACAAAATACTATCTTAAGAATTATTGTTTCATTGAGCTTCAATTGGAGCCAAAGTATAGTCAATTACTGAACTAAAAGCAGTTACTTAAAAACTAAAAATGAGAGATAAGTCAAATTACATTTGAAGAGAGAGCAACAGCATGAGGTTTCTTGTTTGGTTCTGGATGTTGAGTAACAGGCTCATTTGCAGGTGGAAGGAACCCTTCAGGCAACTCACTTGTACTTTCAGAATGGGGGTGAAGAGGGCTGAATTCCAGCTCTTGGGGGAAGATTTTGTGAGGAAAACCCCCTCCCTGCATAGACACTTCGCATTGGAAATGGAGTGGGTGGCGGGTCAGGTGGAAAATAATCTCCAGGTTCCCAGACAAGTTTCCTGGGAGAGGTGGAGGAAAAAAAAGGTCCTCTTCTCATGAACTGACTCCTTGGGTCAACTGGAAACAAGGCACCTCTGACTGGAGGGAAAGGTGCCAACACAGAGCCAGAGCCAGTTGCTTGGTTTTCAGCATGGAGAGGTGAATCAGGCACATCAGAGTCCAAAGGAGGCATATTAGGAATTCTGTGTTCTGCTGGTCCCGATGCTCTACCACAATTTGAGTAAAACCTATCTTGCCTTTGTAGAGGAAGACGTGCATCAGAAGAATATGGTTGGCCTGGCGGAGGGATCATCAGCCTGCTGGCCTGTTCCCCTGGAGGAGAGAGGGGCCCAGTCTGAGAAGGTGCTCTCTGAAAATCAGTGAACTTATGACAGCTGGCTTCTCTTCCTTTACTGCTAGTCGCATGGTCCAGAGGATTCTCCAGGGCCCCTTGACCCTCTTCCTCCTCCCACTGGAGTGAAAGGTGAGAGTGTGAGTGGACCACTCGTTTCAAAATGAGGAGGTCTCCTTTCAGATGAAGGGTGACCTATTGGTGAGGGCCCATTTGGAGAAGGCTTTCTGCCCATTGCTGAGTTGGAAACATCCAGTGCATCATAGGGATCTTTTTCTACAAGTTCAAATCTAAGCTCCTTCTCAGTTAATTTCTGTCTGTTGCGTGCATTTTGTTTCCTGAAATAACTGAGGTTTCTTTCAGCAATCCGAGCTGCCAACTCACTAGCATCTGCTTCTTTCTCGGAGGAAGTAATCTTCCCCAGACAGGAACGAATGGTACTCTGCAATTGTTCTTCAAGATATTGGGCTCTCTTTCTGTAGGTCTCCAGCTCTTTTATTGTATGGCTCATCTTTTCTTCGACTTTGGAAAGTTTCTCCTTTTGCTCCACACGGCAGTTTTCCTCCACTCTTAATTTCCTGTGCAGTTTCATCATATTTTCTTGACAGCGTTCCATCATGACTTTAAAGTTCTTCCGTAGGGTCTCATTCTCACTTTGCAGCTGTGCATTTTCGGACTGCAAGGATGCCTGTTCAGTCTGCAGACTTTTAAGGTGTTCTGTAAGGTCTTCCGTGGTTTTCTCCACTTCAGATGAGAAAGTACATTTTTGATTTCTTCCTCCTTCCAAGATTTCTAAGGAGGCCTTTAGCTTATCACCATAAACCAGGTTCCTCAAAGCTCCTTTGGACTCATCCTCCAAGTGAGCACCAATTTCGGGTTCACTCGTCTTTCCCAGTTCCAGGTGACCACCATCCCTTTGGGCTCCCAGGCTTGGAGAAGATCTATCCTTCATCTTCAGCAAGCATTCACTCAGAGACTCCATGTGATTTTCTGTGTCCCTTAGAACTTGTTCTCCAGCTACTTTAGAGTCCTCTAATATGATTTTTGCTTTATATTGGACACCTCCTTGTTGCCTCTGTGCTTCAGCTTCTCCTTGTATTGTTGGTCTCTGCGTTGGCGGAAGTAGGGATCCTTCATTCAAAACCTCTTTGATTGCCAGCTTCAGTTCTTCCTCATTCACTTGAAAGAGTCTCCAGTTTGTTTTAGCTTCAGCTATTTGTGATCTGAGGGATTCAGATTCACCTTGGAGGGACTGTATCCTTCTTGATAGATGCGCCATCGTTTCATCCTGTTGACCATGTTGAGCCTTCTGTGCTTTGAGCTCTTCTTCTAGAAAGAGCATTTCAACGCCATGGCTGGATTCGGGCCTATGCAGCTTTTCGTCGGTTGCCTCCAGCTGTTGTGCTTCTCTTGAACCCTTCTCAAACCTGCAATCCTTTAAAGATGATTCTAAGCCTTCATGTTCTTTTTCAACAAGGCTCACTTTTTCAAGAAGTCCACATTTTGCCTCAATAAGTCCAGCAAGATTTAGAGCCAGCCTTTTTTCTCTTCCCACGTAAAGCCTGCTACGAACCGACTGAAAACCTCTCCAGAAAAGTGAGAGAACAGCAAAAAATCCAAGAGCTGTACACATCACCAACTCCCAAGGAAAGCCATAAGGAAGATGGCCTGGCTTCATGTCTTCGGACAATGCTGCCACAACCCTGGGTGCTTCTTCCAGAACCACCCACTAGGATGGCTGAGAGGCAGCCCTTGGCTCCTCCATCACGCCAAGACAGCTTTGGCTCTTGCCACCACAACCACAGCCTGCCCAGGCAGGCCAACACAGGCTGTGGACACTCAGGTGTTTGGTCAGGAACTCCAACCTGCACCAGGCAACGGAGCAGACCACTGTGATCCCCTTCAGGGGCTGAGCGTATGGTGGGTGGTGGGCGTATGGCGGTGGGAGCCATGATCAAAGGCTCCCAGGAGCCTTGTTGTGCTCAACTGCCCATCAGGGGAGTCTTGTCCGCTTCCCTACCCAGTGCATCCTCATGTGCCACAGGTTTCGGTCCCTCCCACTCCAGCCAGAGAGAATTCCTCTCCATGCCACCCACCCCTTCATTTGGTTTAGGCCAGGCCAAGGCGGGGTTAGTAGGAAGATTCCATCCAGTCATAATAACATTCAGTTTGATGTCACCCAAATTCTAAAGCTGACTAAACTGGTTCAAACAGCTTTTATGGCCTCTATTGGTCTTTGTGTCCCTTGCCTTTTGTTTGAGTGACTCAGTCCTTTCCCTGCCCTTGTGCTCTCCCTATTTCCTACCTTCCTTGCTTCCTTCCTCCCTTCCTGGGTTTTCCCCTTTTCTTCTTCCTTCTTTTCTACCTCCCTGCATCCCTCCAACTTTGCCTTCCTCCCTTCCAACTTTCTCTCTCCCTTCCCTCCCTTTTCTTTTCTTGCAAGTGTTTGGGGTGAAAGTCCATGGCAGGCCAGCCCCAAGCTAGGCAAGGTCACTGCCACTGAGCTACAACATCCCCAGACCTGCTGCCACTTCCTATGCAAGTAACTTGAATTATCTCTAAAGAGAAACTCTCACATTAGTCTACTTTCAAAGTAATTTCAGAAGAGTTGCTAACATGGGCATAAATCAGTTATGACAAGTCATTTTTGAAAAGCACGGCACAGCTAATGTTCCTCCAAAGAAGGAGTGGAAAACTTAATTGGTTTTCAGGTCAGCATTTCTAGACTAGTACAAACCCTCCTAATCCTGATCTCTCCTTAGTCCTATGATTTCTTTAAGTGTCCCCTTTGCTCCTGTTCATGGAGTCATGTGTACAGAAATTATACCTGGTTCTATTGAACTCTACTTAATTCTTTCTCACCTCTGTGCTCCTTTGGCCAAGTCACTCCTCAACACTTACTGTAACCCTTTCAATTTTTTTGTCCATTTTCATTTAAAAAACTCTTTCAAAAATTGAACCATTTCGCATGCAGACACAGTCTTCTTGATCTGCTATTAATCCCCCACTACTGACATTGTAAGTTATTGAAATGTACACTTCCGGACCGTTTTCAGATTTTTGATTCCTGTATATCTATCTGTCTATCTATTTACAAACATAACATGGTATTCTGAAAGAATCGTTCTGCTTTTGGAGCTCTACATTGTGTTTTCCAGAAGCAGGCCTATTACACAGAGATGAATCCACGTTACCTAGATTGAGTTCAAACCGGAATGTGCACTCTGATTCCCATTATATTGTTCTACCTACTGATGGACAGTTCAGTTATATCCAGACCTCACCACCTCCCCCATTGAGTAAAACCCTTGTGAAGAGACATGTAGATGCCTTTATGAACATATTGATAATTTTTCATGGCAGTGTTTTCCAAAAACCAGTTAGTAAAATCAATTGATTCCTTTGCAGCCTGAAATTACCTTCATTCCAGTTTACTGGTATAAGAACCGCAGTATATCAGCAACCATTCTCCAATAGTAGTTCAGGCAGAAGTCATTCTAGATAACAAGCAGTGCCGGATCCTCCATGTATTTTACACAGCCCATGACGGGGAACATCCGTCCATTCGTTTAGAACAACTGATGTTTTATGCTGGCAATTTAGGTTTATTTAAAGGAGTGATTAGAAAACAGGTGAGACAGACTGATTAGATTCAGTATGTATGTTGGCTTTGTTTTTCTAGGCCTGAAGTTTTCACATTTCAATTAATTGTAGGTTAAGTATCAGGCAGATTCTTCACTGGGCTTCAAATGTGATAAAGTTGCTTCTTATTTTTAAGAAGGCCGTTGCAATCCTGCATTTATTTTACACCTCAGTGCTTGTTTTACACACAAGCACACACACCCACACACCACACACATCAACACACACACAAACACATAATTAGAGCACATTTAACACTCAAGTAAAGCTTTACCTACTGATTCATAACTAGGGTATTTTTTTAATACGTATTGTGTCTTGGTCTCTACTGGGGAAACATGGTTCAATGTGAGTTCTCCGGTTTGTTGTAGGGCAGTGAACGTTCACTTGTTGGCAATTATATAGAAATGGGGAGTAAGAGTTTAAAAGTTTTTACAGTAGGTAGGCAGAGTCAGAGTATGGAATCTAAGAATAAGAAATTGGGGAATTTCCTCTTTGTTTCTTCATTTCAACCTCCTTATAATTCATGTATATTTTCCAAAAGTCTCCCAGAAAACAAGGACTAGGTCAATCCACATATCAGTGAACCATAGCAGAATGCGACTCTGAATTTCATATAAACAGTCATAAAATCAAAAAGACAGGTGCTGGGGTTTTGGCTCAGCACTAGAGTGCTGGCTTCACACTTTCAAAGGTCCTGAGTTGGATCCCCAACACCATACGTGAAAGGAATGAATGAACCAATGCATGAGTGTATGATGAATGAATTAAAGGTATAAGGAGGAGGAGGAAGAGGAGGAGGAGGAGGAGAAATAGAAGAAGATGATGAGAAATTTGACAGAAGGGAAAAAGGGGAGGAGAGTGAGTTTAAAGTGTGGTTTCCAATTCCCAAACGTTAAATTACAGCAGACGGGATAGAGAGAGAAGATGGGAGGGCAGGAGAGGGGGGATAGTAGAGGCTAGAAAAGGTAGCAGAATACAACAGTTACTAACATGGCATTTTGTAAAAACGTGGATGTGTAAACAATGTGATTGTGCAATCTGTATATGGGGTCAAAATGGGAGTTCATAACTCACTTGAATCTAATGTAGGAAATATGGTATCTCAAGAGCTATGTAAGGTTTTAAGCAACCAATATAAAAAAGAGGTCTTCATTTTTCTTTGTAGTTGAGATCTCCTGTTTCCTTGACATGTTTAGTTGTGTTCTCTCCTTTAGTCCTCCCATGCTCTAGTTATTCTGATATGGAAAAACTAGCTGAAATGCCCAACCAGTCTCTAAATCAGTGACACTTTTTCATTAAGCCTAAAGTCACTTTACAATTGCTACAGTCATACTAAATACACTTCTTTGTTTGGAGTTTAAAAGATATTTCCACCAGCTAGATTACAAGGACCTAGAACTCCCATTCTTGTTTATGTAAGAGTGGCTTCATCAGATTAAATGCCGTTCTCTGGAATAACATAAAATAGGAATAATTTACTCATAAGATTCTTACGTAAACCATCTTTATTTACAAAATACTATCTTAAGAATTATTGTTTCATTGAGCTTCAATTGGAGCCAAAGTATAGTCAATTACTGAACTAAAAGCAGTTACTTAAAAACTAAAAATGAGAGATAAGTCAAATTACATTTGAAGAGAGAGCAACAGCATGAGGTTTCTTGTTTGGTTCTGGATGTTGAGTAACAGGCTCATTTGCAGGTGGAAGGAACCCTTCAGGCAACTCACTTGTACTTTCAGAATGGGGGTGAAGAGGGCTGAATTCCAGCTCTTGGGGGAAGATTTTGTGAGGAAAACCCCCTCCCTGCATAGACACTTCGCATTGGAAATGGAGTGGGTGGCGGGTCAGGTGGAAAATAATCTCCAGGTTCCCAGACAAGTTTCCTGGGAGAGGTGGAGGAAAAAAAAGGTCCTCTTCTCATGAACTGACTCCTTGGGTCAACTGGAAACAAGGCACCTCTGACTGGAGGGAAAGGTGCCAACACAGAGCCAGAGCCAGTTGCTTGGTTTTCAGCATGGAGAGGTGAATCAGGCACATCAGAGTCCAAAGGAGGCATATTAGGAATTCTGTGTTCTGCTGGTCCCGATGCTCTACCACAATTTGAGTAAAACCTATCTTGCCTTTGTAGAGGAAGACGTGCATCAGAAGAATATGGTTGGCCTGGCGGAGGGATCATCAGCCTGCTGGCCTGTTCCCCTGGAGGAGAGAGGGGCCCAGTCTGAGAAGGTGCTCTCTGAAAATCAGTGAACTTATGACAGCTGGCTTCTCTTCCTTTACTGCTAGTCGCATGGTCCAGAGGATTCTCCAGGGCCCCTTGACCCTCTTCCTCCTCCCACTGGAGTGAAAGGTGAGAGTGTGAGTGGACCACTCGTTTCAAAATGAGGAGGTCTCCTTTCAGATGAAGGGTGACCTATTGGTGAGGGCCCATTTGGAGAAGGCTTTCTGCCCATTGCTGAGTTGGAAACATCCAGTGCATCATAGGGATCTTTTTCTACAAGTTCAAATCTAAGCTCCTTCTCTGTTAATTTCTGTCTGTTGCGTGCATTTTGTTTCCTGAAATAACTGAGGTTTCTTTCAGCAATCCGAGCTGCCAACTCACTAGCATCTGCTTCTTTCTCGGAGGAAGTAATCTTCCCCAGACAGGAACGAATGGTACTCTGCAATTGTTCTTCAAGATATTGGGCTCTCTTTCTGTAGGTCTCCAGCTCTTTTATTGTATGGCTCATCTTTTCTTCGACTTTGGAAAGTTTCTCCTTTTGCTCCACACGGCAGTTTTCCTCCACTCTTAATTTCCTGTGCAGTTTCATCATATTTTCTTGACAGCGTTCCATCATGACTTTAAAGTTCTTCCGTAGGGTCTCATTCTCACTTTGCAGCTGTGCATTTTCGGACTGCAAGGATGCCTGTTCAGTCTGCAGACTTTTAAGGTGTTCTGTAAGGTCTTCCGTGGTTTTCTCCACTTCAGATGAGAAAGTACATTTTTGATTTCTTCCTCCTTCCAAGATTTCTAAGGAGGCCTTTAGCTTATCACCATAAACCAGGTTCCTCAAAGCTCCTTTGGACTCATCCTCCAAGTGAGCACCAATTTCGGGTTCACTCGTCTTTCCCAGTTCCAGGTGACCACCATCCCTTTGGGCTCCCAGGCTTGGAGAAGATCTATCCTTCATCTTCAGCAAGCATTCACTCAGAGACTCCATGTGATTTTCTGTGTCCCTTAGAACTTGTTCTCCAGCTACTTTAGAGTCCTCTAATATGATTTTTGCTTTATATTGGACACCTCCTTGTTGCCTCTGTGCTTCAGCTTCTCCTTGTATTGTTGGTCTCTGCGTTGGCGGAAGTAGGGATCCTTCATTCAAAACCTCTTTGATTGCCAGCTTCAGTTCTTCCTCATTCACTTGAAAGAGTCTCCAGTTTGTTTTAGCTTCAGCTATTTGTGATCTGAGGGATTCAGATTCACCTTGGAGGGACTGTATCCTTCTTGATAGATGCGCCATCGTTTCATCCTGTTGACCATGTTGAGCCTTCTGTGCTTTGAGCTCTTCTTCTAGAAAGAGCATTTCAACGCCATGGCTGGATTCGGGCCTATGCAGCTTTTCGTCGGTTGCCTCCAGCTGTTGTGCTTCTCTTGAACCCTTCTCAAACCTGCAATCCTTTAAAGATGATTCTAAGCCTTCATGTTCTTTTTCAACAAGGCTCACTTTTTCAAGAAGTCCACATTTTGCCTCAATAAGTCCAGCAAGATTTAGAGCCAGCCTTTTTTCTCTTCCCACGTAAAGCCTGCTACGAACCGACTGAAAACCTCTCCAGAAAAGTGAGAGAACAGCAAAAAATCCAAGAGCTGTACACATCACCAACTCCCAAGGAAAGCCATAAGGAAGATGGCCTGGCTTCATGTCTTCGGACAATGCTGCCACAACCCTGGGTGCTTCTTCCAGAACCACCCACTAGGATGGCTGAGAGGCAGCCCTTGGCTCCTCCATCACGCCAAGACAGCTTTGGCTCTTGCCACCACAACCACAGCCTGCCCAGGCAGGCCAACACAGGCTGTGGACACTCAGGTGTTTGGTCAGGAACTCCAACCTGCACCAGGCAACGGAGCAGACCACTGTGATCCCCTTCAGGGGCTGAGCGTATGGTGGGTGGTGGGCGTATGGCGGTGGGAGCCATGATCAAAGGCTCCCAGGAGCCTTGTTGTGCTCAACTGCCCATCAGGGGAGTCTTGTCCGCTTCCCTACCCAGTGCATCCTCATGTGCCACAGGTTTCGGTCCCTCCCACTCCAGCCAGAGAGAATTCCTCTCCATGCCACCCACCCCTTGATTTGGTTTAGGCCAGGCCAAGGCGGGGTTAGTAGGAAGATTCCATCCAGTCATAATAACATTCAGTTTGATGTCACCCAAATTCTAAAGCTGACTAAACTGGTTCAAACAGCTTTTATGGCCTCTATTGGTCTTTGTGTCCCTTGCCTTTTGTTTGAGTGACTCAGTCCTTTCCCTGCCCTTGTGCTCTCCCTATTTCCTACCTTCCTTGCTTCCTTCCTCCCTTCCTGGGTTTTCCCCTTTTCTTCTTCCTTCTTTTCTACCTCCCTGCATCCCTCCAACTTTGCCTTCCTCCCTTCCAACTTTCTCTCTCCCTTCCCTCCCTTTTCTTTTCTTGCAAGTGTTTGGGGTGAAAGTCCATGGCAGGCCAGCCCCAAGCTAGGCAAGGTCACTGCCACTGAGCTACAACATCCCCAGACCTGCTGCCACTTCCTATGCAAGTAACTTGAATTATCTCTAAAGAGAAACTCTCACATTAGTCTACTTTCAAAGTAATTTCAGAAGAGTTGCTAACATGGGCATAAATCAGTTATGACAAGTCATTTTTGAAAAGCACGGCACAGCTAATGTTCCTCCAAAGAAGGAGTGGAAAACTTAATTGGTTTTCAGGTCAGCATTTCTAGACTAGTACAAACCCTCCTAATCCTGATCTCTCCTTAGTCCTATGATTTCTTTAAGTGTCCCCTTTGCTCCTGTTCATGGAGTCATGTGTACAGAAATTATACCTGGTTCTATTGAACTCTACTTAATTCTTTCTCACCTCTGTGCTCCTTTGGCCAAGTCACTCCTCAACACTTACTGTAACCCTTTCAATTTTTTTGTCCATTTTCATTTAAAAAACTCTTTCAAAAATTGAACCATTTCGCATGCAGACACAGTCTTCTTGATCTGCTATTAATCCCCCACTACTGACATTGTAAGTTATTGAAATGTACACTTCCGGACCGTTTTCAGATTTTTGATTCCTGTATATCTATCTGTCTATCTATTTACAAACATAACATGGTATTCTGAAAGAATCGTTCTGCTTTTGGAGCTCTACATTGTGTTTTCCAGAAGCAGGCCTATTACACAGAGATGAATCCACGTTACCTAGATTGAGTTCAAACCGGAATGTGCACTCTGATTCCCATTATATTGTTCTACCTACTGATGGACAGTTCAGTTATATCCAGACCTCACCACCTCCCCCATTGAGTAAAACCCTTGTGAAGAGACATGTAGATGCCTTTATGAACATATTGATAATTTTTCATGGCAGTGTTTTCCAAAAACCAGTTAGTAAAATCAATTGATTCCTTTGCAGCCTGAAATTACCTTCATTCCAGTTTACTGGTATAAGAACCGCAGTATATCAGCAACCATTCTCCAATAGTAGTTCAGGCAGAAGTCATTCTAGATAACAAGCAGTGCCGGATCCTCCATGTATTTTACACAGCCCATGACGGGGGACATCCGTCCATTCGTTTAGAACAACTGATGTTTTATGCTGGCAATTTAGGTTTATTTAAAGGAGTGATTAGAAAACAGGTGAGACAGACTGATTAGATTCAGTATGTATGTTGGCTTTGTTTTTCTAGGCCTGAAGTTTTCACATTTCAATTAATTGTAGGTTAAGTATCAGGCAGATTCTTCACTGGGCTTCAAATGTGATAAAGTTGCTTCTTATTTTTAAGGAGGCCGTTGCAATCCTGCATTTATTTTACACCTCAGTGCTTGTTTTACACACAAGCACACACACCCACACACCACACACATCAACACACACACAAACACATAATTAGAGCACATTTAACACTCAAATAAAGCTTTACCTACTGATTCATAACTAGGGTATTTTTTTAATAAGTATTGTGTCTTGGTCTCTACTGGGGAAACATGGTTCAATGTGAGTTCTCCGGTTTGTTGTAGGGCAGTGAACGTTCACTTGTTGGCAATGATATAGAAATGGGGAGTAAGAGTTTAAAAGTTTTTACAGTAGGTAGGCAGAGTCAGAGTATGGAATCTAAGAATAAGAAATTGGGGAATTTCCTCTTTGTTTCTTCATTTCAACCTCCTAATAATTCATGTATATTTTCCAAAAGTCTCCCAGAAAACAAGGACTAGGTCAATCCACATATCAGTGAACCATAGCAGAATGCGACTCTGAATTTCATATAAACAGTCATAAAATCAAAAAGACAGGTGCTGGGGTTTTGGCTCAGCACTAGAGTGCTGGCTTCACACTTTCAAAGGTCCTGAGTTGGATCCCCAACACCATACGTGAAAGGAATGAATGAACCAATGCATGAGTGTATGATGAATGAATTAAAGGTATAAGGAGGAGGAGGAAGAGGAGGAGGAGGAGGAGAAATAGAAGAAGATGATGAGAAATTTGACAGAAGGGAAAAAGGGGAGGAGAGTGAGTTTAAAGTGTGGTTTCCAATTCCCAAACGTTAAATTACAGCAGACGGGATAGAGAGAGAAGATGGGAGGGCAGGAGAGGGGGGATAGTAGAGGCTAGAAAAGGTAGCAGAATACAACAGTTACTAACATGGCATTTTGTAAAAACGTGGATGTGTAAACAATGTGATTGTGCAATCTGTATATGGGGTCAAAATGGGAGTTCATAACTCACTTGAATCTAATGTAGGAAATATGGTATCTCAAGAGCTATGTAAGGTTTTAAGCAACCAATATAAAAAAGAGGTCTTCATTTTTCTTTGTAGTTGAGATCTCCTGTTTCCTTGACATGTTTAGTTGTGTTCTCTCCTTTAGTCCTCCCATGCTCTAGTTATTCTGATATGGAAAAACTAGCTGAAATGCCCAACCAGTCTCTAAATCAGTGACACTTTTTCATTAAGCCTAAAGTCACTTTACAATTGCTACAGTCATACTAAATACACTTCTTTGTTTGGAGTTTAAAAGATATTTCCACCAGCTAGATTACAAGGACCTAGAACTCCCATTCTTGTTTATGTAAGAGTGGCTTCATCAGATTAAATGCCGTTCTCTGGAATAACATAAAATAGGAATAATTTACTCATAAGATTCTTACGTAAACCATCTTTATTTACAAAATACTATCTTAAGAATTATTGTTTCATTGAGCTTCAATTGGAGCCAAAGTATAGTCAATTACTGAACTAAAAGCAGTTACTTAAAAACTAAAAATGAGAGATAAGTCAAATTACATTTGAAGAGAGAGCAACAGCATGAGGTTTCTTGTTTGGTTCTGGATGTTGAGTAACAGGCTCATTTGCAGGTGGAAGGAACCCTTCAGGCAACTCACTTGTACTTTCAGAATGGGGGTGAAGAGGGCTGAATTCCAGCTCTTGGGGGAAGATTTTGTGAGGAAAACCCCCTCCCTGCATAGACACTTCGCATTGGAAATGGAGTGGGTGGCGGGTCAGGTGGAAAATAATCTCCAGGTTCCCAGACAAGTTTCCTGGGAGAGGTGGAGGAAAAAAAAGGTCCTCTTCTCATGAACTGACTCCTTGGGTCAACTGGAAACAAGGCACCTCTGACTGGAGGGAAAGGTGCCAACACAGAGCCAGAGCCAGTTGCTTGGTTTTCAGCATGGAGAGGTGAATCAGGCACATCAGAGTCCAAAGGAGGCATATTAGGAATTCTGTGTTCTGCTGGTCCCGATGCTCTACCACAATTTGAGTAAAACCTATCTTGCCTTTGTAGAGGAAGACGTGCATCAGAAGAATATGGTTGGCCTGGCGGAGGGATCATCAGCCTGCTGGCCTGTTCCCCTGGAGGAGAGAGGGGCCCAGTCTGAGAAGGTGCTCTCTGAAAATCAGTGAACTTATGACAGCTGGCTTCTCTTCCTTTACTGCTAGTCGCATGGTCCAGAGGATTCTCCAGGGCCCCTTGACCCTCTTCCTCCTCCCACTGGAGTGAAAGGTGAGAGTGTGAGTGGACCACTCTTTTCAAAATGAGGAGGTCTCCTTTCAGATGAAGGGTGACCTATTGGTGAGGGCCCATTTGGAGAAGGCTTTCTGCCCATTGCTGAGTTGGAAACATCCAGTGCATCATAGGGATCTTTTTCTACAAGTTCAAATCTAAGCTCCTTCTCAGTTAATTTCTGTCTGTTGCGTGCATTTTGTTTCCTGAAATAACTGAGGTTTCTTTCAGCAATCCGAGCTGCCAACTCACTAGCATCTGCTTCTTTCTCGGAGGAAGTAATCTTCCCCAGACAGGAACGAATGGTACTCTGCAATTGTTCTTCAAGATATTGGGCTCTCTTTCTGTAGGTCTCCAGCTCTTTTATTGTATGGCTCATCTTTTCTTCGACTTTGGAAAGTTTCTCCTTTTGCTCCACACGGCAGTTTTCCTCCACTCTTAATTTCCTGTGCAGTTTCATCATATTTTCTTGACAGCGTTCCATCATGACTTTAAAGTTCTGCCGTAGGGTCTCATTCTCACTTTGCAGCTGTGCATTTTCGGACTGCAAGGATGCCTGTTCAGTCTGCAGACTTTTAAGGTGTTCTGTAAGGTCTTCCGTGGTTTTCTCCACTTCAGATGAGAAAGTACATTTTTGATTTCTTCCTCCTTCCAAGATTTCTAAGGAGGCCTTTAGCTTATCACCATAAACCAGGTTCCTCAAAGCTCCTTTGGACTCATCCTCCAAGTGAGCACCAATTTCGGGTTCACTCGTCTTTCCCAGTTCCAGGTGACCACCATCCCTTTGGGCTCCCAGGCTTGGAGAAGATCTATCCTTCATCTTCAGCAAGCATTCACTCAGAGACTCCATGTGATTTTCTGTGTCCCTTAGAACTTGTTCTCCAGCTACTTTAGAGTCCTCTAATATGATTTTTGCTTTATATTGGACACCTCCTTGTTGCCTCTGTGCTTCAGCTTCTCCTTGTATTGTTGGTCTCTGCGTTGGCGGAAGTAGGGATCCTTCATTCAAAACCTCTTTGATTGCCAGCTTCAGTTCTTCCTCATTCACTTGAAAGAGTCTCCAGTTTGTTTTAGCTTCAGCTATTTGTGATCTGAGGGATTCAGATTCACCTTGGAGGGACTGTATCCTTCTTGATAGATGCGCCATCGTTTCATCCTGTTGACCATGTTGAGCCTTCTGTGCTTTGAGCTCTTCTTCTAGAAAGAGCATTTCAACGCCATGGCTGGATTCGGGCCTATGCAGCTTTTCGTCGGTTGCCTCCAGCTGTTGTGCTTCTCTTGAACCCTTCTCAAACCTGCAATCCTTTAAAGATGATTCTAAGCCTTCATGTTCTTTTTCAACAAGGCTCACTTTTTCAAGAAGTCCACATTTTGCCTCAATAAGTCCAGCAAGATTTAGAGCCAGGCTTTTTTCTCTTCCCACGTAAAGCCTGCTACGAACCGACTGAAAACCTCTCCAGAAAAGTGAGAGAACAGCAAAAAATCCAAGAGCTGTACACATCACCAACTCCCAAGGAAAGCCATAAGGAAGATGGCCTGGCTTCATGTCTTCGGACAATGCTGCCACAACCCTGGGTGCTTCTTCCAGAACCACCCACTAGGATGGCTGAGAGGCAGCCCTTGGCTCCTCCATCACGCCAAGACAGCTTTGGCTCTTGCCACCACAACCACAGCCTGCCCAGGCAGGCCAACACAGGCTGTGGACACTCAGGTGTTTGGTCAGGAACTCCAACCTGCACCAGGCAACGGAGCAGACCACTGTGATCCCCTTCAGGGGCTGAGCGTATGGTGGGTGGTGGGCGTATGGCGGTGGGAGCCATGATCAAAGGCTCCCAGGAGCCTTGTTGTGCTCAACTGCCCATCAGGGGAGTCTTGTCCGCTTCCCTACCCAGTGCATCCTCATGTGCCACAGGTTTCGGTCCCTCCCACTCCAGCCAGAGAGAATTCCTCTCCATGCCACCCACCCCTTCATTTGGTTTAGGCCAGGCCAAGGCGGGGTTAGTAGGAAGATTCCATCCAGTCATAATAACATTCAGTTTGATGTCACTCAAATTCTAAAGCTGACTAAACTGGTTCAAACAGCTTTTATGGCCTCTATTGGTCTTTGTGTCCCTTGCCTTTTGTTTGAGTGACTCAGTCCTTTCCCTGCCCTTGTGCTCTCCCTATTTCCTACCTTCCTTGCTTCCTTCCTCCCTTCCTGGGTTTTCCCCTTTTCTTCTTCCTTCTTTTCTACCTCCCTGCATCCCTCCAACTTTGCCTTCCTCCCTTCCAACTTTCTCTCTCCCTTCCCTCCCTTTTCTTTTCTTGCAAGTGTTTGGGGTGAAAGTCCATGGCAGGCCAGCCCCAAGCTAGGCAAGGTCACTGCCACTGAGCTACAACATCCCCAGACCTGCTGCCACTTCCTATGCAAGTAACTTGAATTATCTCTAAAGAGAAACTCTCACATTAGTCTACTTTCAAAGTAATTTCAGAAGAGTTGCTAACATGGGCATAAATCAGTTATGACAAGTCATTTTTGAAAAGCACGGCACAGCTAATGTTCCTCCAAAGAAGGAGTGGAAAACTTAATTGGTTTTCAGGTCAGCATTTCTAGACTAGTACAAACCCTCCTAATCCTGATCTCTCCTTAGTCCTATGATTTCTTTAAGTGTCCCCTTTGCTCCTGTTCATGGAGTCATGTGTACAGAAATTATACCTGGTTCTATTGAACTCTACTTAATTCTTTCTCACCTCTGTGCTCCTTTGGCCAAGTCACTCCTCAACACTTACTGTAACCCTTTCAATTTTTTTGTCCATTTTCATTTAAAAAACTCTTTCAAAAATTGAACCATTTCGCATGCAGACACAGTCTTCTTGATCTGCTATTAATCCCCCACTACTGACATTGTAAGTTATTGAAATGTACACTTCCGGACCGTTTTCAGATTTTTGATTCCTGTATATCTATCTGTCTATCTATTTACAAACATAACATGGTATTCTGAAAGAATCGTTCTGCTTTTGGAGCTCTACATTGTGTTTTCCAGAAGCAGGCCTATTACACAGAGATGAATCCACGTTACCTAGATTGAGTTCAAACCGGAATGTGCACTCTGATTCCCATTATATTGTTCTACCTACTGATGGACAGTTCAGTTATATCCAGACCTCACCACCTCCCCCATTGAGTAAAACCCTTGTGAAGAGACATGTAGATGCCTTTATGAACATATTGATAATTTTTCATGGCAGTGTTTTCCAAAAACCAGTTAGTAAAATCAATTGATTCCTTTGCAGCCTGAAATTACCTTCATTCCAGTTTACTGGTATAAGAACCGCAGTATATCAGCAACCATTCTCCAATAGTAGTTCAGGCAGAAGTCATTCTAGATAACAAGCAGTGCCGGATCCTCCATGTATTTTACACAGCCCATGACGGGGGACATCCGTCCATTCGTTTAGAACAACTGATGTTTTATGCTGGCAATTTAGGTTTATTTAAAGGAGTGATTAGAAAACAGGTGAGACAGACTGATTAGATTCAGTATGTATGTTGGCTTTGTTTTTCTAGGCCTGAAGTTTTCACATTTCAATTAATTGTAGGTTAAGTATCAGGCAGATTCTTCACTGGGCTTCAAATGTGATAAAGTTGCTTCTTATTTTTAAGGAGGCCGTTGCAATCCTGCATTTATTTTACACCTCAGTGCTTGTTTTACACACAAGCACACACACCCACACACCACACACATCAACACACACACAAACACATAATTAGAGCACATTTAACACTCAAATAAAGCTTTACCTACTGATTCATAACTAGGGTATTTTTTTAATAAGTATTGTGTCTTGGTCTCTACTGGGGAAACATGGTTCAATGTGAGTTCTCCGGTTTGTTGTAGGGCAGTGAACGTTCACTTGTTGGCAATGATATAGAAATGGGGAGTAAGAGTTTAAAAGTTTTTACAGTAGGTAGGCAGAGTCAGAGTATGGAATCTAAGAATAAGAAATTGGGGAATTTCCTCTTTGTTTCTTCATTTCAACCTCCTAATAATTCATGTATATTTTCCAAAAGTCTCCCAGAAAACAAGGACTAGGTCAATCCACATATCAGTGAACCATAGCAGAATGCGACTCTGAATTTCATATAAACAGTCATAAAATCAAAAAGACAGGTGCTGGGGTTTTGGCTCAGCACTAGAGTGCTGGCTTCACACTTTCAAAGGTCCTGAGTTGGATCCCCAACACCATACGTGAAAGGAATGAATGAACCAATGCATGAGTGTATGATGAATGAATTAAAGGTATAAGGAGGAGGAGGAAGAGGAGGAGGAGGAGGAGAAATAGAAGAAGATGATGAGAAATTTGACAGAAGGGAAAAAGGGGAGGAGAGTGAGTTTAAAGTGTGGTTTCCAATTCCCAAACGTTAAATTACAGCAGACGGGATAGAGAGAGAAGATGGGAGGGCAGGAGAGGGGGGATAGTAGAGGCTAGAAAAGGTAGCAGAATACAACAGTTACTAACATGGCATTTTGTAAAAACGTGGATGTGTAAACAATGTGATTGTGCAATCTGTATATGGGGTCAAAATGGGAGTTCATAACTCACTTGAATCTAATGTAGGAAATATGGTATCTCAAGAGCTATGTAAGGTTTTAAGCAACCAATATAAAAAAGAGGTCTTCATTTTTCTTTGTAGTTGAGATCTCCTGTTTCCTTGACATGTTTAGTTGTGTTCTCTCCTTTAGTCCTCCCAGGCTCTAGTTATTCTGATATGGAAAAACTAGCTGAAATGCCCAACCAGTCTCTAAATCAGTGACACTTTTTCATTAAGCCTAAAGTCACTTTACAATTGCTACAGTCATACTAAATACACTTCTTTGTTTGGAGTTTAAAAGATATTTCCACCAGCTAGATTACAAGGACCTAGAACTCCCATTCTTGTTTATGTAAGAGTGGCTTCATCAGATTAAATGCCGTTCTCTGGAATAACATAAAATAGGAATAATTTACTCATAAGATTCTTACGTAAACCATCTTTATTTACAAAATACTATCTTAAGAATTATTGTTTCATTGAGCTTCAATTGGAGCCAAAGTATAGTCAATTACTGAACTAAAAGCAGTTACTTAAAAACTAAAAATGAGAGATAAGTCAAATTACATTTGAAGAGAGAGCAACAGCATGAGGTTTCTTGTTTGGTTCTGGATGTTGAGTAACAGGCTCATTTGCAGGTGGAAGGAACCCTTCAGGCAACTCACTTGTACTTTCAGAATGGGGGTGAAGAGGGCTGAATTCCAGCTCTTGGGGGAAGATTTTGTGAGGAAAACCCCCTCCCTGCATAGACACTTCGCATTGGAAATGGAGTGGGTGGCGGGTCAGGTGGAAAATAATCTCCAGGTTCCCAGACAAGTTTCCTGGGAGAGGTGGAGGAAAAAAAAGGTCCTCTTCTCATGAACTGACTCCTTGGGTCAACTGGAAACAAGGCACCTCTGACTGGAGGGAAAGGTGCCAACACAGAGCCAGAGCCAGTTGCTTGGTTTTCAGCATGGAGAGGTGAATCAGGCACATCAGAGTCCAAAGGAGGCATATTAGGAATTCTGTGTTCTGCTGGTCCCGATGCTCTACCACAATTTGAGTAAAACCTATCTTGCCTTTGTAGAGGAAGACGTGCATCAGAAGAATATGGTTGGCCTGGCGGAGGGATCATCAGCCTGCTGGCCTGTTCCCCTGGAGGAGAGAGGGGCCCAGTCTGAGAAGGTGCTCTCTGAAAATCAGTGAACTTATGACAGCTGGCTTCTCTTCCTTTACTGCTAGTCGCATGGTCCAGAGGATTCTCCAGGGCCCCTTGACCCTCTTCCTCCTCCCACTGGAGTGAAAGGTGAGAGTGTGAGTGGACCACTCTTTTCAAAATGAGGAGGTCTCCTTTCAGATGAAGGGTGACCTATTGGTGAGGGCCCATTTGGAGAAGGCTTTCTGCCCATTGCTGAGTTGGAAACATCCAGTGCATCATAGGGATCTTTTTCTACAAGTTCAAATCTAAGCTCCTTCTCAGTTAATTTCTGTCTGTTGCGTGCATTTTGTTTCCTGAAATAACTGAGGTTTCTTTCAGCAATCCGAGCTGCCAACTCACTAGCATCTGCTTCTTTCTCGGAGGAAGTAATCTTCCCCAGACAGGAACGAATGGTACTCTGCAATTGTTCTTCAAGATATTGGGCTCTCTTTCTGTAGGTCTCCAGCTCTTTTATTGTATGGCTCATCTTTTCTTCGACTTTGGAAAGTTTCTCCTTTTGCTCCACACGGCAGTTTTCCTCCACTCTTAATTTCCTGTGCAGTTTCATCATATTTTCTTGACAGCGTTCCATCATGACTTTAAAGTTCTTCCGTAGGGTCTCATTCTCACTTTGCAGCTGTGCATTTTCGGACTGCAAGGATGCCTGTTCAGTCTGCAGACTTTTAAGGTGTTCTGTAAGGTCTTCCGTGGTTTTCTCCACTTCAGATGAGAAAGTACATTTTTGATTTCTTCCTCCTTCCAAGATTTCTAAGGAGGCCTTTAGCTTATCACCATAAACCAGGTTCCTCAAAGCTCCTTTGGACTCATCCTCCAAGTGAGCACCAATTTCGGGTTCACTCGTCTTTCCCAGTTCCAGGTGACCACCATCCCTTTGGGCTCCCAGGCTTGGAGAAGATCTATCCTTCATCTTCAGCAAGCATTCACTCAGAGACTCCATGTGATTTTCTGTGTCCCTTAGAACTTGTTCTCCAGCTACTTTAGAGTCCTCTAATATGATTTTTGCTTTATATTGGACACCTCCTTGTTGCCTCTGTGCTTCAGCTTCTCCTTGTATTGTTGGTCTCTGCGTTGGCGGAAGTAGGGATCCTTCATTCAAAACCTCTTTGATTGCCAGCTTCAGTTCTTCCTCATTCACTTGAAAGAGTCTCCAGTTTGTTTTAGCTTCAGCTATTTGTGATCTGAGGGATTCAGATTCACCTTGGAGGGACTGTATCCTTCTTGATAGATGCGCCATCGTTTCATCCTGTTGACCATGTTGAGCCTTCTGTGCTTTGAGCTCTTCTTCTAGAAAGAGCATTTCAACGCCATGGCTGGATTCGGGCCTATGCAGCTTTTCGTCGGTTGCCTCCAGCTGTTGTGCTTCTCTTGAACCCTTCTCAAACCTGCAATCCTTTAAAGATGATTCTAAGCCTTCATGTTCTTTTTCAACAAGGCTCACTTTTTCAAGAAGTCCACATTTTGCCTCAATAAGTCCAGCAAGATTTAGAGCCAGCCTTTTTTCTCTTCCCACGTAAAGCCTGCTACGAACCGACTGAAAACCTCTCCAGAAAAGTGAGAGAACAGCAAAAAATCAAGAGCTGTACACATCACCAACTCCCAAGGAAAGCCATAAGGAAGATGGCCTGGCTTCATGTCTTCGGACAATGCTGCCACAACCCTGGGTGCTTCTTCCAGAACCACCCACTAGGATGGCTGAGAGGCAGCCCTTGGCTCCTCCATCACGCCAAGACAGCTTTGGCTCTTGCCACCACAACCACAGCCTGCCCAGGCAGGCCAACACAGGCTGTGGACACTCAGGTGTTTGGTCAGGAACTCCAACCTGCACCAGGCAACGGAGCAGACCACTGTGATCCCCTTCAGGGGCTGAGCGTATGGTGGGTGGTGGGCGTATGGCGGTGGGAGCCATGATCAAAGGCTCCCAGGAGCCTTGTTGTGCTCAACTGCCCATCAGGGGAGTCTTGTCCGCTTCCCTACCCAGTGCATCCTCATGTGCCACAGGTTTCGGTCCCTCCCACTCCAGCCAGAGAGAATTCCTCTCCATGCCACCCACCCCTTCATTTGGTTTAGGCCAGGCCAAGGCGGGGTTAGTAGGAAGATTCCATCCAGTCATAATAACATTCAGTTTGATGTCACTCAAATTCTAAAGCTGACTAAACTGGTTCAAACAGCTTTTATGGCCTCTATTGGTCTTTGTGTCCCTTGCCTTTTGTTTGAGTGACTCAGTCCTTTCCCTGCCCTTGTGCTCTCCCTATTTCCTACCTTCCTTGCTTCCTTCCTCCCTTCCTGGGTTTTCCCCTTTTCTTCTTCCTTCTTTTCTACCTCCCTGCATCCCTCCAACTTTGCCTTCCTCCCTTCCAACTTTCTCTCTCCCTTCCCTCCCTTTTCTTTTCTTGCAAGTGTTTGGGGTGAAAGTCCATGGCAGGCCAGCCCCAAGCTAGGCAAGGTCACTGCCACTGAGCTACAACATCCCCAGACCTGCTGCCACTTCCTATGCAAGTAACTTGAATTATCTCTAAAGAGAAACTCTCACATTAGTCTACTTTCAAAGTAATTTCAGAAGAGTTGCTAACATGGGCATAAATCAGTTATGACAAGTCATTTTTGAAAAGCACGGCACAGCTAATGTTCCTCCAAAGAAGGAGTGGAAAACTTAATTGGTTTTCAGGTCAGCATTTCTAGACTAGTACAAACCCTCCTAATCCTGATCTCTCCTTAGTCCTATGATTTCTTTAAGTGTCCCCTTTGCTCCTGTTCATGGAGTCATGTGTACAGAAATTATACCTGGTTCTATTGAACTCTACTTAATTCTTTCTCACCTCTGTGCTCCTTTGGCCAAGTCACTCCTCAACACTTACTGTAACCCTTTCAATTTTTTTGTCCATTTTCATTTAAAAAACTCTTTCAAAAATTGAACCATTTCGCATGCAGACACAGTCTTCTTGATCTGCTATTAATCCCCCACTACTGACATTGTAAGTTATTGAAATGTACACTTCCGGACCGTTTTCAGATTTTTGATTCCTGTATATCTATCTGTCTATCTATTTACAAACATAACATGGTATTCTGAAAGAATCGTTCTGCTTTTGGAGCTCTACATTGTGTTTTCCAGAAGCAGGCCTATTACACAGAGATGAATCCACGTTACCTAGATTGAGTTCAAACCGGAATGTGCACTCTGATTCCCATTATATTGTTCTACCTACTGATGGACAGTTCAGTTATATCCAGACCTCACCACCTCCCCCATTGAGTAAAACCCTTGTGAAGAGACATGTAGATGCCTTTATGAACATATTGATAATTTTTCATGGCAGTGTTTTCCAAAAACCAGTTAGTAAAATCAATTGATTCCTTTGCAGCCTGAAATTACCTTCATTCCAGTTTACTGGTATAAGAACCGCAGTATATCAGCAACCATTCTCCAATAGTAGTTCAGGCAGAAGTCATTCTAGATAACAAGCAGTGCCGGATCCTCCATGTATTTTACACAGCCCATGACGGGGGACATCCGTCCATTCGTTTAGAACAACTGATGTTTTATGCTGGCAATTTAGGTTTATTTAAAGGAGTGATTAGAAAACAGGTGAGACAGACTGATTAGATTCAGTATGTATGTTGGCTTTGTTTTTCTAGGCCTGAAGTTTTCACATTTCAATTAATTGTAGGTTAAGTATCAGGCAGATTCTTCACTGGGCTTCAAATGTGATAAAGTTGCTTCTTATTTTTAAGGAGGCCGTTGCAATCCTGCATTTATTTTACACCTCAGTGCTTGTTTTACACACAAGCACACACACCCACACACCACACACATCAACACACACACAAACACATAATTAGAGCACATTTAACACTCAAATAAAGCTTTACCTACTGATTCATAACTAGGGTATTTTTTTAATAAGTATTGTGTCTTGGTCTCTACTGGGGAAACATGGTTCAATGTGAGTTCTCCGGTTTGTTGTAGGGCAGTGAACGTTCACTTGTTGGCAATGATATAGAAATGGGGAGTAAGAGTTTAAAAGTTTTTACAGTAGGTAGGCAGAGTCAGAGTATGGAATCTAAGAATAAGAAATTGGGGAATTTCCTCTTTGTTTCTTCATTTCAACCTCCTAATAATTCATGTATATTTTCCAAAAGTCTCCCAGAAAACAAGGACTAGGTCAATCCACATATCAGTGAACCATAGCAGAATGCGACTCTGAATTTCATATAAACAGTCATAAAATCAAAAAGACAGGTGCTGGGGTTTTGGCTCAGCACTAGAGTGCTGGCTTCACACTTTCAAAGGTCCTGAGTTGGATCCCCAACACCATACGTGAAAGGAATGAATGAACCAATGCATGAGTGTATGATGAATGAATTAAAGGTATAAGGAGGAGGAGGAAGAGGAGGAGGAGGAGGAGAAATAGAAGAAGATGATGAGAAATTTGACAGAAGGGAAAAAGGGGAGGAGAGTGAGTTTAAAGTGTGGTTTCCAATTCCCAAACGTTAAATTACAGCAGACGGGATAGAGAGAGAAGATGGGAGGGCAGGAGAGGGGGGATAGTAGAGGCTAGAAAAGGTAGCAGAATACAACAGTTACTAACATGGCATTTTGTAAAAACGTGGATGTGTAAACAATGTGATTGTGCAATCTGTATATGGGGTCAAAATGGGAGTTCATAACTCACTTGAATCTAATGTAGGAAATATGGTATCTCAAGAGCTATGTAAGGTTTTAAGCAACCAATATAAAAAAGAGGTCTTCATTTTTCTTTGTAGTTGAGATCTCCTGTTTCCTTGACATGTTTAGTTGTGTTCTCTCCTTTAGTCCTCCCAGGCTCTAGTTATTCTGATATGGAAAAACTAGCTGAAATGCCCAACCAGTCTCTAAATCAGTGACACTTTTTCATTAAGCCTAAAGTCACTTTACAATTGCTACAGTCATACTAAATACACTTCTTTGTTTGGAGTTTAAAAGATATTTCCACCAGCTAGATTACAAGGACCTAGAACTCCCATTCTTGTTTATGTAAGAGTGGCTTCATCAGATTAAATGCCGTTCTCTGGAATAACATAAAATAGGAATAATTTACTCATAAGATTCTTACGTAAACCATCTTTATTTACAAAATACTATCTTAAGAATTATTGTTTCATTGAGCTTCAATTGGAGCCAAAGTATAGTCAATTACTGAACTAAAAGCAGTTACTTAAAAACTAAAAATGAGAGATAAGTCAAATTACATTTGAAGAGAGAGCAACAGCATGAGGTTTCTTGTTTGGTTCTGGATGTTGAGTAACAGGCTCATTTGCAGGTGGAAGGAACCCTTCAGGCAACTCACTTGTACTTTCAGAATGGGGGTGAAGAGGGCTGAATTCCAGCTCTTGGGGGAAGATTTTGTGAGGAAAACCCCCTCCCTGCATAGACACTTCGCATTGGAAATGGAGTGGGTGGCGGGTCAGGTGGAAAATAATCTCCAGGTTCCCAGACAAGTTTCCTGGGAGAGGTGGAGGAAAAAAAAGGTCCTCTTCTCATGAACTGACTCCTTGGGTCAACTGGAAACAAGGCACCTCTGACTGGAGGGAAAGGTGCCAACACAGAGCCAGAGCCAGTTGCTTGGTTTTCAGCATGGAGAGGTGAATCAGGCACATCAGAGTCCAAAGGAGGCATATTAGGAATTCTGTGTTCTGCTGGTCCCGATGCTCTACCACAATTTGAGTAAAACCTATCTTGCCTTTGTAGAGGAAGACGTGCATCAGAAGAATATGGTTGGCCAGGCGGAGGGATCATCAGCCTGCTGGCCTGTTCCCCTGGAGGAGAGAGGGGCCCAGTCTGAGAAGGTGCTCTCTGAAAATCAGTGAACTTATGACAGCTGGCTTCTCTTCCTTTACTGCTAGTCGCATGGTCCAGAGGATTCTCCAGGGCCCCTTGACCCTCTTCCTCCTCCCACTGGAGTGAAAGGTGAGAGTGTGAGTGGACCACTCTTTTCAAAATGAGGAGGTCTCCTTTCAGATGAAGGGTGACCTATTGGTGAGGGCCCATTTGGAGAAGGCTTTCTGCCCATTGCTGAGTTGGAAACATCCAGTGCATCATAGGGATCTTTTTCTACAAGTTCAAATCTAAGCTCCTTCTCAGTTAATTTCTGTCTGTTGCGTGCATTTTGTTTCCTGAAATAACTGAGGTTTCTTTCAGCAATCCGAGCTGCCAACTCACTAGCATCTGCTTCTTTCTCGGAGGAAGTAATCTTCCCCAGACAGGAACGAATGGTACTCTGCAATTGTTCTTCAAGATATTGGGCTCTCTTTCTGTAGGTCTCCAGCTCTTTTATTGTATGGCTCATCTTTTCTTCGACTTTGGAAAGTTTCTCCTTTTGCTCCACACGGCAGTTTTCCTCCACTCTTAATTTCCTGTGCAGTTTCATCATATTTTCTTGACAGCGTTCCATCATGACTTTAAAGTTCTTCCGTAGGGTCTCATTCTCACTTTGCAGCTGTGCATTTTCGGACTGCAAGGATGCCTGTTCAGTCTGCAGACTTTTAAGGTGTTCTGTAAGGTCTTCCGTGGTTTTCTCCACTTCAGATGAGAAAGTACATTTTTGATTTCTTCCTCCTTCCAAGATTTCTAAGGAGGCCTTTAGCTTATCACCATAAACCAGGTTCCTCAAAGCTCCTTTGGACTCATCCTCCAAGTGAGCACCAATTTCGGGTTCACTCGTCTTTCCCAGTTCCAGGTGACCACCATCCCTTTGGGCTCCCAGGCTTGGAGAAGATCTATCCTTCATCTTCAGCAAGCATTCACTCAGAGACTCCATGTGATTTTCTGTGTCCCTTAGAACTTGTTCTCCAGCTACTTTAGAGTCCTCTAATATGATTTTTGCTTTATATTGGACACCTCCTTGTTGCCTCTGTGCTTCAGCTTCTCCTTGTATTGTTGGTCTCTGCGTTGGCGGAAGTAGGGATCCTTCATTCAAAACCTCTTTGATTGCCAGCTTCAGTTCTTCCTCATTCACTTGAAAGAGTCTCCAGTTTGTTTTAGCTTCAGCTATTTGTGATCTGAGGGATTCAGATTCACCTTGGAGGGACTGTATCCTTCTTGATAGATGCGCCATCGTTTCATCCTGTTGACCATGTTGAGCCTTCTGTGCTTTGAGCTCTTCTTCTAGAAAGAGCATTTCAACGCCATGGCTGGATTCGGGCCTATGCAGCTTTTCGTCGGTTGCCTCCAGCTGTTGTGCTTCTCTTGAACCCTTCTCAAACCTGCAATCCTTTAAAGATGATTCTAAGCCTTCATGTTCTTTTTCAACAAGGCTCACTTTTTCAAGAAGTCCACATTTTGCCTCAATAAGTCCAGCAAGATTTAGAGCCAGCCTTTTTTCTCTTCCCACGTAAAGCCTGCTACGAACCGACTGAAAACCTCTCCAGAACAGTGAGAGAACAGCAAAAAATCCAAGAGCTGTACACATCACCAACTCCCAAGGAAAGCCATAAGGAAGATGGCCTGGCTTCATGTCTTCGGACAATGCTGCCACAACCCTGGGTGCTTCTTCCAGAACCACCCACTAGGATGGCTGAGAGGCAGCCCTTGGCTCCTCCATCACGCCAAGACAGCTTTGGCTCTTGCCACCACAACCACAGCCTGCCCAGGCAGGCCAACACAGGCTGTGGACACTCAGGTGTTTGGTCAGGAACTCCAACCTGCACCAGGCAACGGAGCAGACCACTGTGATCCCCTTCAGGGGCTGAGCGTATGGTGGGTGGTGGGCGTATGGCGGTGGGAGCCATGATCAAAGGCTCCCAGGAGCCTTGTTGTGCTCAACTGCCCATCAGGGGAGTCTTGTCCGCTTCCCTACCCAGTGCATCCTCATGTGCCACAGGTTTCGGTCCCTCCCACTCCAGCCAGAGAGAATTCCTCTCCATGCCACCCACCCCTTCATTTGGTTTAGGCCAGGCCAAGGCGGGGTTAGTAGGAAGATTCCATCCAGTCATAATAACATTCAGTTTGATGTCACTCAAATTCTAAAGCTGACTAAACTGGTTCAAACAGCTTTTATGGCCTCTATTGGTCTTTGTGTCCCTTGCCTTTTGTTTGAGTGACTCAGTCCTTTCCCTGCCCTTGTGCTCTCCCTATTTCCTACCTTCCTTGCTTCCTTCCTCCCTTCCTGGGTTTTCCCCTTTTCTTCTTCCTTCTTTTCTACCTCCCTGCATCCCTCCAACTTTGCCTTCCTCCCTTCCAACTTTCTCTCTCCCTTCCCTCCCTTTTCTTTTCTTGCAAGTGTTTGGGGTGAAAGTCCATGGCAGGCCAGCCCCAAGCTAGGCAAGGTCACTGCCACTGAGCTACAACATCCCCAGACCTGCTGCCACTTCCTATGCAAGTAACTTGAATTATCTCTAAAGAGAAACTCTCACATTAGTCTACTTTCAAAGTAATTTCAGAAGAGTTGCTAACATGGGCATAAATCAGTTATGACAAGTCATTTTTGAAAAGCACGGCACAGCTAATGTTCCTCCAAAGAAGGAGTGGAAAACTTAATTGGTTTTCAGGTCAGCATTTCTAGACTAGTACAAACCCTCCTAATCCTGATCTCTCCTTAGTCCTATGATTTCTTTAAGTGTCCCCTTTGCTCCTGTTCATGGAGTCATGTGTACAGAAATTATACCTGGTTCTATTGAACTCTACTTAATTCTTTCTCACCTCTGTGCTCCTTTGGCCAAGTCACTCCTCAACACTTACTGTAACCCTTTCAATTTTTTTGTCCATTTTCATTTAAAAAACTCTTTCAAAAATTGAATCATTTCGCATGCAGACACAGTCTTCTTGATCTGCTATTAATCCCCCACTACTGACATTGTAAGTTATTGAAATGTACACTTCCGGACCGTTTTCAGATTTTTGATTCCTGTATATCTATCTGTCTATCTATTTACAAACATAACATGGTATTCTGAAAGAATCGTTCTGCTTTTGGAGCTCTACATTGTGTTTTCCAGAAGCAGGCCTATTACACAGAGATGAATCCACGTTACCTAGATTGAGTTCAAACCGGAATGTGCACTCTGATTCCCATTATATTGTTCTACCTACTGATGGACAGTTCAGTTATATCCAGACCTCACCACCTCCCCCATTGAGTAAAACCCTTGTGAAGAGACATGTAGATGCCTTTATGAACATATTGATAATTTTTCATGGCAGTGTTTTCCAAAAACCAGTTAGTAAAATCAATTGATTCCTTTGCAGCCTGAAATTACCTTCATTCCAGTTTACTGCTATAAGAACCGCAGTATATCAGCAACCATTCTCCAATAGTAGTTCAGGCAGAAGTCATTCTAGATAACAAGCAGTGCCGGATCCTCCATGTATTTTACACAGCCCATGACGGGGGACATCCGTCCATTCGTTTAGAACAACTGATGTTTTATGCTGGCAATTTAGGTTTATTTAAAGGAGTGATTAGAAAACAGGTGAGACAGACTGATTAGATTCAGTATGTATGTTGGCTTTGTTTTTCTAGGCCTGAAGTTTTCACATTTCAATTAATTGTAGGTTAAGTATCAGGCAGATTCTTCACTGGGCTTCAAATGTGATAAAGTTGCTTCTTATTTTTAAGGAGGCCGTTGCAATCCTGCATTTATTTTACACCTCAGTGCTTGTTTTACACACAAGCACACACACCCACACACCACACACATCAACACACACACAAACACATAATTAGAGCACATTTAACACTCAAATAAAGCTTTACCTACTGATTCATAACTAGGGTATTTTTTTAATAAGTATTGTGTCTTGGTCTCTACTGGGGAAACATGGTTCAATGTGAGTTCTCCGGTTTGTTGTAGGGCAGTGAACGTTCACTTGTTGGCAATGATATAGAAATGGGGAGTAAGAGTTTAAAAGTTTTTACAGTAGGTAGGCAGAGTCAGAGTATGGAATCTAAGAATAAGAAATTGGGGAATTTCCTCTTTGTTTCTTCATTTCAACCTCCTAATAATTCATGTATATTTTCCAAAAGTCTCCCAGAAAACAAGGACTAGGTCAATCCACATATCAGTGAACCATAGCAGAATGCGACTCTGAATTTCATATAAACAGTCATAAAATCAAAAAGACAGGTGCTGGGGTTTTGGCTCAGCACTAGAGTGCTGGCTTCACACTTTCAAAGGTCCTGAGTTGGATCCCCAACACCATACGTGAAAGGAATGAATGAACCAATGCATGAGTGTATGATGAATGAATTAAAGGTATAAGGAGGAGGAGGAAGAGGAGGAGGAGGAGGAGAAATAGAAGAAGATGATGAGAAATTTGACAGAAGGGAAAAAGGGGAGGAGAGTGAGTTTAAAGTGTGGTTTCCAATTCCCAAACGTTAAATTACAGCAGACGGGATAGAGAGAGAAGATGGGAGGGCAGGAGAGGGGGGATAGTAGAGGCTAGAAAAGGTAGCAGAATACAACAGTTACTAACATGGCATTTTGTAAAAACGTGGATGTGTAAACAATGTGATTGTGCAATCTGTATATGGGGTCAAAATGGGAGTTCATAACTCACTTGAATCTAATGTAGGAAATATGGTATCTCAAGAGCTATGTAAGGTTTTAAGCAACCAATATAAAAAAGAGGTCTTCATTTTTCTTTGTAGTTGAGATCTCCTGTTTCCTTGACATGTTTAGTTGTGTTCTCTCCTTTAGTCCTCCCAGGCTCTAGTTATTCTGATATGGAAAAACTAGCTGAAATGCCCAACCAGTCTCTAAATCAGTGACACTTTTTCATTAAGCCTAAAGTCACTTTACAATTGCTACAGTCATACTAAATACACTTCTTTGTTTGGAGTTTAAAAGATATTTCCACCAGCTAGATTACAAGGACCTAGAACTCCCATTCTTGTTTATGTAAGAGTGGCTTCATCAGATTAAATGCCGTTCTCTGGAATAACATAAAATAGGAATAATTTACTCATAAGATTCTTACGTAAACCATCTTTATTTACAAAATACTATCTTAAGAATTATTGTTTCATTGAGCTTCAATTGGAGCCAAAGTATAGTCAATTACTGAACTAAAAGCAGTTACTTAAAAACTAAAAATGAGAGATAAGTCAAATTACATTTGAAGAGAGAGCAACAGCATGAGGTTTCTTGTTTGGTTCTGGATGTTGAGTAACAGGCTCATTTGCAGGTGGAAGGAACCCTTCAGGCAACTCACTTGTACTTTCAGAATGGGGGTGAAGAGGGCTGAATTCCAGCTCTTGGGGGAAGATTTTGTGAGGAAAACCCCCTCCCTGCATAGACACTTCGCATTGGAAATGGAGTGGGTGGCGGGTCAGGTGGAAAATAATCTCCAGGTTCCCAGACAAGTTTCCTGGGAGAGGTGGAGGAAAAAAAAGGTCCTCTTCTCATGAACTGACTCCTTGGGTCAACTGGAAACAAGGCACCTCTGACTGGAGGGAAAGGTGCCAACACAGAGCCAGAGCCAGTTGCTTGGTTTTCAGCATGGAGAGGTGAATCAGGCACATCAGAGTCCAAAGGAGGCATATTAGGAATTCTGTGTTCTGCTGGTCCCGATGCTCTACCACAATTTGAGTAAAACCTATCTTGCCTTTGTAGAGGAAGACGTGCATCAGAAGAATATGGTTGGCCAGGCGGAGGGATCATCAGCCTGCTGGCCTGTTCCCCTGGAGGAGAGAGGGGCCCAGTCTGAGAAGGTGCTCTCTGAAAATCAGTGAACTTATGACAGCTGGCTTCTCTTCCTTTACTGCTAGTCGCATGGTCCAGAGGATTCTCCAGGGCCCCTTGACCCTCTTCCTCCTCCCACTGGAGTGAAAGGTGAGAGTGTGAGTGGACCACTCTTTTCAAAATGAGGAGGTCTCCTTTCAGATGAAGGGTGACCTATTGGTGAGGGCCCATTTGGAGAAGGCTTTCTGCCCATTGCTGAGTTGGAAACATCCAGTGCATCATAGGGATCTTTTTCTACAAGTTCAAATCTAAGCTCCTTCTCAGTTAATTTCTGTCTGTTGCGTGCATTTTGTTTCCTGAAATAACTGAGGTTTCTTTCAGCAATCCGAGCTGCCAACTCACTAGCATCTGCTTCTTTCTCGGAGGAAGTAATCTTCCCCAGACAGGAACGAATGGTACTCTGCAATTGTTCTTCAAGATATTGGGCTCTCTTTCTGTAGGTCTCCAGCTCTTTTATTGTATGGCTCATCTTTTCTTCGACTTTGGAAAGTTTCTCCTTTTGCTCCACACGGCAGTTTTCCTCCACTCTTAATTTCCTGTGCAGTTTCATCATATTTTCTTGACAGCGTTCCATCATGACTTTAAAGTTCTTCCGTAGGGTCTCATTCTCACTTTGCAGCTGTGCATTTTCGGACTGCAAGGATGCCTGTTCAGTCTGCAGACTTTTAAGGTGTTCTGTAAGGTCTTCCGTGGTTTTCTCCACTTCAGATGAGAAAGTACATTTTTGATTTCTTCCTCCTTCCAAGATTTCTAAGGAGGCCTTTAGCTTATCACCATAAACCAGGTTCCTCAAAGCTCCTTTGGACTCATCCTCCAAGTGAGCACCAATTTCGGGTTCACTCGTCTTTCCCAGTTCCAGGTGACCACCATCCCTTTGGGCTCCCAGGCTTGGAGAAGATCTATCCTTCATCTTCAGCAAGCATTCACTCAGAGACTCCATGTGATTTTCTGTGTCCCTTAGAACTTGTTCTCCAGCTACTTTAGAGTCCTCTAATATGATTTTTGCTTTATATTGGACACCTCCTTGTTGCCTCTGTGCTTCAGCTTCTCCTTGTATTGTTGGTCTCTGCGTTGGCGGAAGTAGGGATCCTTCATTCAAAACCTCTTTGATTGCCAGCTTCAGTTCTTCCTCATTCACTTGAAAGAGTCTCCAGTTTGTTTTAGCTTCAGCTATTTGTGATCTGAGGGATTCAGATTCACCTTGGAGGGACTGTATCCTTCTTGATAGATGCGCCATCGTTTCATCCTGTTGACCATGTTGAGCCTTCTGTGCTTTGAGCTCTTCTTCTAGAAAGAGCATTTCAACGCCATGGCTGGATTCGGGCCTATGCAGCTTTTCGTCGGTTGCCTCCAGCTGTTGTGCTTCTCTTGAACCCTTCTCAAACCTGCAATCCTTTAAAGATGATTCTAAGCCTTCATGTTCTTTTTCAACAAGGCTCACTTTTTCAAGAAGTCCACATTTTGCCTCAATAAGTCCAGCAAGATTTAGAGCCAGCCTTTTTTCTCTTCCCACGTAAAGCCTGCTACGAACCGACTGAAAACCTCTCCAGAACAGTGAGAGAACAGCAAAAAATCCAAGAGCTGTACACATCACCAACTCCCAAGGAAAGCCATAAGGAAGATGGCCTGGCTTCATGTCTTCGGACAATGCTGCCACAACCCTGGGTGCTTCTTCCAGAACCACCCACTAGGATGGCTGAGAGGCAGCCCTTGGCTCCTCCATCACGCCAAGACAGCTTTGGCTCTTGCCACCACAACCACAGCCTGCCCAGGCAGGCCAACACAGGCTGTGGACACTCAGGTGTTTGGTCAGGAACTCCAACCTGCACCAGGCAACGGAGCAGACCACTGTGATCCCCTTCAGGGGCTGAGCGTATGGTGGGTGGTGGGCGTATGGCGGTGGGAGCCATGATCAAAGGCTCCCAGGAGCCTTGTTGTGCTCAACTGCCCATCAGGGGAGTCTTGTCCGCTTCCCTACCCAGTGCATCCTCATGTGCCACAGGTTTCGGTCCCTCCCACTCCAGCCAGAGAGAATTCCTCTCCATGCCACCCACCCCTTGATTTGGTTTAGGCCAGGCCAAGGCGGGGTTAGTAGGAAGATTCCATCCAGTCATAATAACATTCAGTTTGATGTCACTCAAATTCTAAAGCTGACTAAACTGGTTCAAACAGCTTTTATGGCCTCTATTGGTCTTTGTGTCCCTTGCCTTTTGTTTGAGTGACTCAGTCCTTTCCCTGCCCTTGTGCTCTCCCTATTTCCTACCTTCCTTGCTTCCTTCCTCCCTTCCTGGGTTTTCCCCTTTTCTTCTTCCTTCTTTTCTACCTCCCTGCATCCCTCCAACTTTGCCTTCCTCCCTTCCAACTTTCTCTCTCCCTTCCCTCCCTTTTCTTTTCTTGCAAGTGTTTGGGGTGAAAGTCCATGGCAGGCCAGCCCCAAGCTAGGCAAGGTCACTGCCACTGAGCTACAACATCCCCAGACCTGCTGCCACTTCCTATGCAAGTAACTTGAATTATCTCTAAAGAGAAACTCTCACATTAGTCTACTTTCAAAGTAATTTCAGAAGAGTTGCTAACATGGGCATAAATCAGTTATGACAAGTCATTTTTGAAAAGCACGGCACAGCTAATGTTCCTCCAAAGAAGGAGTGGAAAACTTAATTGGTTTTCAGGTCAGCATTTCTAGACTAGTACAAACCCTCCTAATCCTGATCTCTCCTTAGTCCTATGATTTCTTTAAGTGTCCCCTTTGCTCCTGTTCATGGAGTCATGTGTACAGAAATTATACCTGGTTCTATTGAACTCTACTTAATTCTTTCTCACCTCTGTGCTCCTTTGGCCAAGTCACTCCTCAACACTTACTGTAACCCTTTCAATTTTTTTGTCCATTTTCATTTAAAAAACTCTTTCAAAAATTGAACCATTTCGCATACAGACACAGTCTTCTTGATCTGCTATTAATCCCCCACTACTGACATTGTAAGTTATTGAAATGTACACTTCCGGACCGTTTTCAGATTTTTGATTCCTGTATATCTATCTGTCTATCTATTTACAAACATAACATGGTATTCTGAAAGAATCGTTCTGCTTTTGGAGCTCTACATTGTGTTTTCCAGAAGCAGGCCTATTACACAGAGATGAATCCACGTTACCTAGATTGAGTTCAAACCGGAATGTGCACTCTGATTCCCATTATATTGTTCTACCTACTGATGGACAGTTCAGTTATATCCAGACCTCACCACCTCCCCCATTGAGTAAAACCCTTGTGAAGAGACATGTAGATGCCTTTATGAACATATTGATAATTTTTCATGGCAGTGTTTTCCAAAAACCAGTTAGTAAAATCAATTGATTCCTTTGCAGCCTGAAATTACCTTCATTCCAGTTTACTGGTATAAGAACCGCAGTATATCAGCAACCATTCTCCAATAGTAGTTCAGGCAGAAGTCATTCTAGATAACAAGCAGTGCCGGATCCTCCATGTATTTTACACAGCCCATGACGGGGGACATCCGTCCATTCGTTTAGAACAACTGATGTTTTATGCTGGCAATTTAGGTTTATTTAAAGGAGTGATTAGAAAACAGGTGAGACAGACTGATTAGATTCAGTATGTATGTTGGCTTTGTTTTTCTAGGCCTGAAGTTTTCACATTTCAATTAATTGTAGGTTAAGTATCAGGCAGATTCTTCAATGGGCTTCAAATGTGATAAAGTTGCTTCTTATTTTTAAGAAGGCCGTTGCAATCCTGCATTTATTTTACACCTCAGTGCTTGTTTTACACACAAGCACACACACCCACACACCACACACATCAACACACACACAAACACATAATTAGAGCACATTTAACACTCAAATAAAGCTTTACCTACTGATTCATAACTAGGGTATTTTTTTAATAAGTATTGTGTCTTGGTCTCTACTGGGGAAACATGGTTCAATGTGAGTTCTCCGGTTTGTTGTAGGGCAGTGAACGTTCACTTGTTGGCAATGATATAGAAATGGGGAGTAAGAGTTTAAAAGTTTTTACAGTAGGTAGGCAGAGTCAGAGTATGGAATCTAAGAATAAGAAATTGGGGAATTTCCTCTTTGTTTCTTCATTTCAACCTCCTAATAATTCATGTATATTTTCCAAAAGTCTCCCAGAAAACAAGGACTAGGTCAATCCACATATCAGTGAACCATAGCAGAATGCGACTCTGAATTTCATATAAACAGTCATAAAATCAAAAAGACAGGTGCTGGGGTTTTGGCTCAGCACTAGAGTGCTGGCTTCACACTTTCAAAGGTCCTGAGTTGGATCCCCAACACCATACGTGAAAGGAATGAATGAACCAATGCATGAGTGTATGATGAATGAATTAAAGGTATAAGGAGGAGGAGGAAGAGGAGGAGGAGGAGGAGAAATAGAAGAAGATGATGAGAAATTTGACAGAAGGGAAAAAGGGGAGGAGAGTGAGTTTAAAGTGTGGTTTCCAATTCCCAAACGTTAAATTACAGCAGACGGGATAGAGAGAGAAGATGGGAGGGCAGGAGAGGGGGGATAGTAGAGGCTAGAAAAGGTAGCAGAATACAACAGTTACTAACATGGCATTTTGTAAAAACGTGGATGTGTAAACAATGTGATTGTGCAATCTGTATATGGGATCAAAATGGGAGTTCATAACTCACTTGAATCTAATGTAGGAAATATGGTATCTCAAGAGCTATGTAAGGTTTTAAGCAACCAATATAAAAAAGAGGTCTTCATTTTTCTTTGTAGTTGAGATCTCCTGTTTCCTTGACATGTTTAGTTGTGTTCTCTCCTTTAGTCCTCCCAGGCTCTAGTTATTCTGATATGGAAAAACTAGCTGAAATGCCCAACCAGTCTCTAAATCAGTGACACTTTTTCATTAAGCCTAAAGTCACTTTACAATTGCTACAGTCATACTAAATACACTTCTTTGTTTGGAGTTTAAAAGATATTTCCACCAGCTAGATTACAAGGACCTAGAACTCCCATTCTTGTTTATGTAAGAGTGGCTTCATCAGATTAAATGCCGTTCTCTGGAATAACATAAAATAGGAATAATTTACTCATAAGATTCTTACGTAAACCATCTTTATTTACAAAATACTATCTTAAGAATTATTGTTTCATTGAGCTTCAATTGGAGCCAAAGTATAGTCAATTACTGAACTAAAAGCAGTTACTTAAAAACTAAAAATGAGAGATAAGTCAAATTACATTTGAAGAGAGAGCAACAGCATGAGGTTTCTTGTTTGGTTCTGGATGTTGAGTAACAGGCTCATTTGCAGGTGGAAGGAACCCTTCAGGCAACTCACTTGTACTTTCAGAATGGGGGTGAAGAGGGCTGAATTCCAGCTCTTGGGGGAAGATTTTGTGAGGAAAACCCCCTCCCTGCATAGACACTTCGCATTGGAAATGGAGTGGGTGGCGGGTCAGGTGGAAAATAATCTCCAGGTTCCCAGACAAGTTTCCTGGGAGAGGTGGAGGAAAAAAAAGGTCCTCTTCTCATGAACTGACTCCTTGGGTCAACTGGAAACAAGGCACCTCTGACTGGAGGGAAAGGTGCCAACACAGAGCCAGAGCCAGTTGCTTGGTTTTCAGCATGGAGAGGTGAATCAGGCACATCAGAGTCCAAAGGAGGCATATTAGGAATTCTGTGTTCTGCTGGTCCCGATGCTCTACCACAATTTGAGTAAAACCTATCTTGCCTTTGTAGAGGAAGACGTGCATCAGAAGAATATGGTTGGCCTGGCGGAGGGATCATCAGCCTGCTGGCCTGTTCCCCTGGAGGAGAGAGGGGCCCAGTCTGAGAAGGTGCTCTCTGAAAATCAGTGAACTTATGACAGCTGGCTTCTCTTCCTTTACTGCTAGTCGCATGGTCCAGAGGATTCTCCAGGGCCCCTTGACCCTCTTCCTCCTCCCACTGGAGTGAAAGGTGAGAGTGTGAGTGGACCACTCTTTTCAAAATGAGGAGGTCTCCTTTCAGATGAAGGGTGACCTATTGGTGAGGGCCCATTTGGAGAAGGCTTTCTGCCCATTGCTGAGTTGGAAACATCCAGTGCATCATAGGGATCTTTTTCTACAAGTTCAAATCTAAGCTCCTTCTCAGTTAATTTCTGTCTGTTGCGTGCATTTTGTTTCCTGAAATAACTGAGGTTTCTTTCAGCAATCCGAGCTGCCAACTCACTAGCATCTGCTTCTTTCTCGGAGGAAGTAATCTTCCCCAGACAGGAACGAATGGTACTCTGCAATTGTTCTTCAAGATATTGGGCTCTCTTTCTGTAGGTCTCCAGCTCTTTTATTGTATGGCTCATCTTTTCTTCGACTTTGGAAAGTTTCTCCTTTTGCTCCACACGGCAGTTTTCCTCCACTCTTAATTTCCTGTGCAGTTTCATCATATTTTCTTGACAGCGTTCCATCATGACTTTAAAGTTCTGCCGTAGGGTCTCATTCTCACTTTGCAGCTGTGCATTTTCGGACTGCAAGGATGCCTGTTCAGTCTGCAGACTTTTAAGGTGTTCTGTAAGGTCTTCCGTGGTTTTCTCCACTTCAGATGAGAAAGTACATTTTTGATTTCTTCCTCCTTCCAAGATTTCTAAGGAGGCCTTTAGCTTATCACCATAAACCAGGTTCCTCAAAGCTCCTTTGGACTCATCCTCCAAGTGAGCACCAATTTCGGGTTCACTCGTCTTTCCCAGTTCCAGGTGACCACCATCCCTTTGGGCTCCCAGGCTTGGAGAAGATCTATCCTTCATCTTCAGCAAGCATTCACTCAGAGACTCCATGTGATTTTCTGTGTCCCTTAGAACTTGTTCTCCAGCTACTTTAGAGTCCTCTAATATGATTTTTGCTTTATATTGGACACCTCCTTGTTGCCTCTGTGCTTCAGCTTCTCCTTGTATTGTTGGTCTCTGCGTTGGCGGAAGTAGGGATCCTTCATTCAAAACCTCTTTGATTGCCAGCTTCAGTTCTTCCTCATTCACTTGAAAGAGTCTCCAGTTTGTTTTAGCTTCAGCTATTTGTGATCTGAGGGATTCAGATTCACCTTGGAGGGACTGTATCCTTCTTGATAGATGCGCCATCGTTTCATCCTGTTGACCATGTTGAGCCTTCTGTGCTTTGAGCTCTTCTTCTAGAAAGAGCATTTCAACGCCATGGCTGGATTCGGGCCTATGCAGCTTTTCGTCGGTTGCCTCCAGCTGTTGTGCTTCTCTTGAACCCTTCTCAAACCTGCAATCCTTTAAAGATGATTCTAAGCCTTCATGTTCTTTTTCAACAAGGCTCACTTTTTCAAGAAGTCCACATTTTGCCTCAATAAGTCCAGCAAGATTTAGAGCCAGCCTTTTTTCTCTTCCCACGTAAAGCCTGCTACGAACCGACTGAAAACCTCTCCAGAACAGTGAGAGAACAGCAAAAAATCCAAGAGCTGTACACATCACCAACTCCCAAGGAAAGCCATAAGGAAGATGGCCTGGCTTCATGTCTTCGGACAATGCTGCCACAACCCTGGGTGCTTCTTCCAGAACCACCCACTAGGATGGCTGAGAGGCAGCCCTTGGCTCCTCCATCACGCCAAGACAGCTTTGGCTCTTGCCACCACAACCACAGCCTGCCCAGGCAGGCCAACACAGGCTGTGGACACTCAGGTGTTTGGTCAGGAACTCCAACCTGCACCAGGCAACGGAGCAGACCACTGTGATCCCCTTCAGGGGCTGAGCGTATGGTGGGTGGTGGGCGTATGGCGGTGGGAGCCATGATCAAAGGCTCCCAGGAGCCTTGTTGTGCTCAACTGCCCATCAGGGGAGTCTTGTCCGCTTCCCTACCCAGTGCATCCTCATGTGCCACAGGTTTCGGTCCCTCCCACTCCAGCCAGAGAGAATTCCTCTCCATGCCACCCACCCCTTGATTTGGTTTAGGCCAGGCCAAGGCGGGGTTAGTAGGAAGATTCCATCCAGTCATAATAACATTCAGTTTGATGTCACTCAAATTCTAAAGCTGACTAAACTGGTTCAAACAGCTTTTATGGCCTCTATTGGTCTTTGTGTCCCTTGCCTTTTGTTTGAGTGACTCAGTCCTTTCCCTGCCCTTGTGCTCTCCCTATTTCCTACCTTCCTTGCTTCCTTCCTCCCTTCCTGGGTTTTCCCCTTTTCTTCTTCCTTCTTTTCTACCTCCCTGCATCCCTCCAACTTTGCCTTCCTCCCTTCCAACTTTCTCTCTCCCTTCCCTCCCTTTTCTTTTCTTGCAAGTGTTTGGGGTGAAAGTCCATGGCAGGCCAGCCCCAAGCTAGGCAAGGTCACTGCCACTGAGCTACAACATCCCCAGACCTGCTGCCACTTCCTATGCAAGTAACTTGAATTATCTCTAAAGAGAAACTCTCACATTAGTCTACTTTCAAAGTAATTTCAGAAGAGTTGCTAACATGGGCATAAATCAGTTATGACAAGTCATTTTTGAAAAGCACGGCACAGCTAATGTTCCTCCAAAGAAGGAGTGGAAAACTTAATTGGTTTTCAGGTCAGCATTTCTAGACTAGTACAAACCCTCCTAATCCTGATCTCTCCTTAGTCCTATGATTTCTTTAAGTGTCCCCTTTGCTCCTGTTCATGGAGTCATGTGTACAGAAATTATACCTGGTTCTATTGAACTCTACTTAATTCTTTCTCACCTCTGTGCTCCTTTGGCCAAGTCACTCCTCAACACTTACTGTAACCCTTTCAATTTTTTTGTCCATTTTCATTTAAAAAACTCTTTCAAAAATTGAACCATTTCGCATACAGACACAGTCTTCTTGATCTGCTATTAATCCCCCACTACTGACATTGTAAGTTATTGAAATGTACACTTCCGGACCGTTTTCAGATTTTTGATTCCTGTATATCTATCTGTCTATCTATTTACAAACATAACATGGTATTCTGAAAGAATCGTTCTGCTTTTGGAG
The DNA here is from genome assembly GCF_048772815.1 of Callospermophilus lateralis. Taxonomy (NCBI): domain Eukaryota; kingdom Metazoa; phylum Chordata; class Mammalia; order Rodentia; family Sciuridae; genus Callospermophilus; species Callospermophilus lateralis. Next base: position 47,362 of record NW_027514813.1, on the reverse strand, counting down.
CTCTACATTGTGTTTTCCAGAAGCAGGCCTATTACACAGAGATGAATCCACGTTACCTAGATTGAGTTCAAACCGGAATGTGCACTCTGATTCCCATTATATTGTTCTACCTACTGATGGACAGTTCAGTTATATCCAGACCTCACCAACTCCCCCATTGAGTAAAACCCTTGTGAAGAGACATGTAGATGCCTTTATGAACATATTGATAATTTTTCATGGCAGTGTTTTCCAAAAACCAGTTAGTAAATTCAATTGATTCCTTTGCAGCCTGAAATTACCTTCATTCCAGTTTACTGGTATAAGAACCGCAGTATATCAGCAACCATTCTCCAATAGTAGTTCAGGTAGAAGTCATTCTAGATAACAAGCAGTGCCGGATCCTCCATGTATTTTACACAGCCCATGACGGGGGACATCCGTCCATTCGTTTAGAACAACTGATGTTTTATGCTGGCAATTTAGGTTTATTTAAAGGAGTGATTAGAAAACAGGTGAGACAGACTGATTAGATTCAGTATGTATGTTGGCTTTGTTTTTCTAGGCCTGAAGTTTTCACATTTCAATTAATTGTAGGTTAAGTATCAGGCAGATTCTTCAATGGGCTTCAAATGTGATAAAGTTGCTTCTTATTTTTAAGAAGGCCGTTGCAATCCTGCATTTATTTTACACCTCAGTGCTTGTTTTACACACAAGCACACACACCCACACACCACACACATCAACACACACACAAACACATAATTAGAGCACATTTAACACTCAAATAAAGCTTTACCTACTGATTCATAACTAGGGTATTTTTTTAATAAGTATTGTGTCTTGGTCTCTACTGGGGAAACATGGTTCAATGTGAGTTCTCCGGTTTGTTGTAGGGCAGTGAACGTTCACTTGTTGGCAATGATATAGAAATGGGGAGTAAGAGTTTAAAAGTTTTTACAGTAGGTAGGCAGAGTCAGAGTATGGAATCTAAGAATAAGAAATTGGGGAATTTCCTCTTTGTTTCTTCATTTCAACCTCCTAATAATTCATGTATATTTTCCAAAAGTCTCCCAGAAAACAAGGACTAGGTCAATCCACATATCAGTGAACCATAGCAGAATGCGACTCTGAATTTCATATAAACAGTCATAAAATCAAAAAGACAGGTGCTGGGGTTTTGGCTCAGCACTAGAGTGCTGGCTTCACACTTTCAAAGGTCCTGAGTTGGATCCCCAACACCATACGTGAAAGGAATGAATGAACCAATGCATGAGTGTATGATGAATGAATTAAAGGTATAAGGAGGAGGAGGAAGAGGAGGAGGAGGAGGAGAAATAGAAGAAGATGATGAGAAATTTGACAGAAGGGAAAAAGGGGAGGAGAGTGAGTTTAAAGTGTGGTTTCCAATTCCCAAACGTTAAATTACAGCAGACGGGATAGAGAGAGAAGATGGGAGGGCAGGAGAGGGGGGATAGTAGAGGCTAGAAAAGGTAGCAGAATACAACAGTTACTAACATGGCATTTTGTAAAAACGTGGATGTGTAAACAATGTGATTGTGCAATCTGTATATGGGGTCAAAATGGGAGTTCATAACTCACTTGAATCTAATGTAGGAAATATGGTATCTCAAGAGCTATGTAAGGTTTTAAGCAACCAATATAAAAAAGAGGTCTTCATTTTTCTTTGTAGTTGAGATCTCCTGTTTCCTTGACATGTTTAGTTGTGTTCTCTCCTTTAGTCCTCCCATGCTCTAGTTATTCTGATATGGAAAAACTAGCTGAAATGCCCAACCAGTCTCTAAATCAGTGACACTTTTTCATTAAGCCTAAAGTCACTTTACAATTGCTACAGTCATACTAAATACACTTCTTTGTTTGGAGTTTAAAAGATATTTCCACCAGCTAGATTACAAGGACCTAGAACTCCCATTCTTGTTTATGTAAGAGTGGCTTCATCAGATTAAATGCCGTTCTCTGGAATAACATAAAATAGGAATAATTTACTCATAAGATTCTTACGTAAACCATCTTTATTTACAAAATACTATCTTAAGAATTATTGTTTCATTGAGCTTCAATTGGAGCCAAAGTATAGTCAATTACTGAACTAAAAGCAGTTACTTAAAAACTAAAAATGAGAGATAAGTCAAATTACATTTGAAGAGAGAGCAACAGCATGAGGTTTCTTGTTTGGTTCTGGATGTTGAGTAACAGGCTCATTTGCAGGTGGAAGGAACCCTTCAGGCAACTCACTTGTTCTTTCAGAATGGGGGTGAAGAGGGCTGAATTCCAGCTCTTGGGGGAAGATTTTGTGAGGAAAACCCCCTCCCTGCATAGACACTTCGCATTGGAAATGGAGTGGGTGGCGGGTCAGGTGGAAAATAATCTCCAGGTTCCCAGACAAGTTTCCTGGGAGAGGTGGAGGAAAAAAAAGGTCCTCTTCTCATGAACTGACTCCTTGGGTCAACTGGAAACAAGGCACCTCTGACTGGAGGGAAAGGTGCCAACACAGAGCCAGAGCCAGTTGCTTGGTTTTCAGCATGGAGAGGTGAATCAGGCACATCAGAGTCCAAAGGAGGCATATTAGGAATTCTGTGTTCTGCTGGTCCCGATGCTCTACCACAATTTGAGTAAAACCTATCTTGCCTTTGTAGAGGAAGACGTGCATCAGAAGAATATGGTTGGCCTGGCGGAGGGATCATCAGCCTGCTGGCCTGTTCCCCTGGAGGAGAGAGGGGCCCAGTCTGAGAAGGTGCTCTCTGAAAATCAGTGAACTTATGACAGCTGGCTTCTCTTCCTTTACTGCTAGTCGCATGGTCCAGAGGATTCTCCAGGGCCCCTTGACCCTCTTCCTCCTCCCACTGGAGTGAAAGGTGAGAGTGTGAGTGGACCACTCGTTTCAAAATGAGGAGGTCTCCTTTCAGATGAAGGGTGACCTATTGGTGAGGGCCCATTTGGAGAAGGCTTTCTGCCCATTGCTGAGTTGGAAACATCCAGTGCATCATAGGGATCTTTTTCTACAAGTTCAAATCTAAGCTCCTTCTCAGTTAATTTCTGTCTGTTGCGTGCATTTTGTTTCCTGAAATAACTGAGGTTTCTTTCAGCAATCCGAGCTGCCAACTCACTAGCATCTGCTTCTTTCTCGGAGGAAGTAATCTTCCCCAGACAGGAACGAATGGTACTCTGCAATTGTTCTTCAAGATATTGGGCTCTCTTTCTGTAGGTCTCCAGCTCTTTTATTGTATGGCTCATCTTTTCTTCGACTTTGGAAAGTTTCTCCTTTTGCTCCACACGGCAGTTTTCCTCCACTCTTAATTTCCTGTGCAGTTTCATCATATTTTCTTGACAGCGTTCCATCATGACTTTAAAGTTCTGCCGTAGGGTCTCATTCTCACTTTGCAGCTGTGCATTTTCGGACTGCAAGGATGCCTGTTCAGTCTGCAGACTTTTAAGGTGTTCTGTAAGGTCTTCCGTGGTTTTCTCCACTTCAGATGAGAAAGTACATTTTTGATTTCTTCCTCCTTCCAAGATTTCTAAGGAGGCCTTTAGCTTATCACCATAAACCAGGTTCCTCAAAGCTCCTTTGGACTCATCCTCCAAGTGAGCACCAATTTCGGGTTCACTCGTCTTTCCCAGTTCCAGGTGACCACCATCCCTTTGGGCTCCCAGGCTTGGAGAAGATCTATCCTTCATCTTCAGCAAGCATTCACTCAGAGACTCCATGTGATTTTCTGTGTCCCTTAGAACTTGTTCTCCAGCTACTTTAGAGTCCTCTAATATGATTTTTGCTTTATATTGGACACCTCCTTGTTGCCTCTGTGCTTCAGCTTCTCCTTGTATTGTTGGTCTCTGCGTTGGCGGAAGTAGGGATCCTTCATTCAAAACCTCTTTGATTGCCAGCTTCAGTTCTTCCTCATTCACTTGAAAGAGTCTCCAGTTTGTTTTAGCTTCGGCTATTTGTGATCTGAGGGATTCAGATTCACCTTGGAGGGACTGTATCCTTCTTGATAGATGCGCCATCGTTTCATCCTGTTGACCATGTTGAGCCTTCTGTGCTTTGAGCTCTTCTTCTAGAAAGAGCATTTCAACGCCATGGCTGGATTCGGGCCTATGCAGCTTTTCGTCGGTTGCCTCCAGCTGTTGTGCTTCTCTTGAACCCTTCTCAAACCTGCAATCCTTTAAAGATGATTCTAAGCCTTCATGTTCTTTTTCAACAAGGCTCACTTTTTCAAGAAGTCCACATTTTGCCTCAATAAGTCCAGCAAGATTTAGAGCCAGCCTTTTTTCTCTTCCCACGTAAAGCCTGCTACGAACCGACTGAAAACCTCTCCAGAAAAGTGAGAGAACAGCAAAAAATCCAAGAGCTGTACACATCACCAACTCCCAAGGAAAGCCATAAGGAAGATGGCCTGGCTTCATGTCTTCGGACAATGCTGCCACAACCCTGGGTGCTTCTTCCAGAACCACCCACTAGGATGGCTGAGAGGCAGCCCTTGGCTCCTCCATCACGCCAAGACAGCTTTGGCTCTTGCCACCACAACCACAGCCTGCCCAGGCAGGCCAACACAGGCTGTGGACACTCAGGTGTTTGGTCAGGAACTCCAACCTGCACCAGGCAACGGAGCAGACCACTGTGATCCCCTTCAGGGGCTGAGCGTATGGTGGGTGGTGGGCGTATGGCGGTGGGAGCCATGATCAAAGGCTCCCAGGAGCCTTGTTGTGCTCAACTGCCCATCAGGGGAGTCTTGTCCGCTTCCCTACCCAGTGCATCCTCATGTGCCACAGGTTTCGGTCCCTCCCACTCCAGCCAGAGAGAATTCCTCTCCATGCCACCCACCCCTTGATTTGGTTTAGGCCAGGCCAAGGCGGGGTTAGTAGGAAGATTCCATCCAGTCATAATAACATTCAGTTTGATGTCACCCAAATTCTAAAGCTGACTAAACTGGTTCAAACAGCTTTTATGGCCTCTATTGGTCTTTGTGTCCCTTGCCTTTTGTTTGAGTGACTCAGTCCTTTCCCTGCCCTTGTGCTCTCCCTATTTCCTACCTTCCTTGCTTCCTTCCTCCCTTCCTGGGTTTTCCCCTTTTCTTCTTCCTTCTTTTCTACCTCCCTGCATCCCTCCAACTTTGCCTTCCTCCCTTCCAACTTTCTCTCTCCCTTCCCTCCCTTTTCTTTTCTTGCAAGTGTTTGGGGTGAAAGTCCATGGCAGGCCAGCCCCAAGCTAGGCAAGGTCACTGCCACTGAGCTACAACATCCCCAGACCTGCTGCCACTTCCTATGCAAGTAACTTGAATTATCTCTAAAGAGAAACTCTCACATTAGTCTACTTTCAAAGTAATTTCAGAAGAGTTGCTAACATGGGCATAAATCAGTTATGACAAGTCATTTTTGAAAAGCACGGCACAGCTAATGTTCCTCCAAAGAAGGAGTGGAAAACTTAATTGGTTTTCAGGTCAGCATTTCTAGACTAGTACAAACCCTCCTAATCCTGATCTCTCCTTAGTCCTATGATTTCTTTAAGTGTCCCCTTTGCTCCTGTTCATGGAGTCATGTGTACAGAAATTATACCTGGTTCTATTGAACTCTACTTAATTCTTTCTCACCTCTGTGCTCCTTTGGCCAAGTCACTCCTCAACACTTACTGTAACCCTTTCAATTTTTTTGTCCATTTTCATTTAAAAAACTCTTTCAAAAATTGAACCATTTCGCATGCAGACACAGTCTTCTTGATCTGCTATTAATCCCCCACTACTGACATTGTAAGTTATTGAAATGTACACTTCCGGACCGTTTTCAGATTTTTGATTCCTGTATATCTATCTGTCTATCTATTTACAAACATAACATGGTATTCTGAAAGAATCGTTCTGCTTTTGGAGCTCTACATTGTGTTTTCCAGAAGCAGGCCTATTACACAGAGATGAATCCACGTTACCTAGATTGAGTTCAAACCGGAATGTGCACTCTGATTCCCATTATATTGTTCTACCTACTGATGGACAGTTCAGTTATATCCAGACCTCACCACCTCCCCCATTGAGTAAAACCCTTGTGAAGAGACATGTAGATGCCTTTATGAACATATTGATAATTTTTCATGGCAGTGTTTTCCAAAAACCAGTTAGTAAAATCAATTGATTCCTTTGCAGCCTGAAATTACCTTCATTCCAGTTTACTGGTATAAGAACCGCAGTATATCAGCAACCATTCTCCAATAGTAGTTCAGGCAGAAGTCATTCTAGATAACAAGCAGTGCCGGATCCTCCATGTATTTTACACAGCCCATGACGGGGAACATCCGTCCATTCGTTTAGAACAACTGATGTTTTATGCTGGCAATTTAGGTTTATTTAAAGGAGTGATTAGAAAACAGGTGAGACAGACTGATTAGATTCAGTATGTATGTTGGCTTTGTTTTTCTAGGCCTGAAGTTTTCACATTTCAATTAATTGTAGGTTAAGTATCAGGCAGATTCTTCACTGGGCTTCAAATGTGATAAAGTTGCTTCTTATTTTTAAGAAGGCCGTTGCAATCCTGCATTTATTTTACACCTCAGTGCTTGTTTTACACACAAGCACACACACCCACACACCACACACATCAACACACACACAAACACATAATTAGAGCACATTTAACACTCAAGTAAAGCTTTACCTACTGATTCATAACTAGGGTATTTTTTTAATACGTATTGTGTCTTGGTCTCTACTGGGGAAACATGGTTCAATGTGAGTTCTCCGGTTTGTTGTAGGGCAGTGAACGTTCACTTGTTGGCAATGATATAGAAATGGGGAGTAAGAGTTTAAAAGTTTTTACAGTAGGTAGGCAGAGTCAGAGTATGGAATCTAAGAATAAGAAATTGGGGAATTTCCTCTTTGTTTCTTCATTTCAACCTCCTTATAATTCATGTATATTTTCCAAAAGTCTCCCAGAAAACAAGGACTAGGTCAATCCACATATCAGTGAACCATAGCAGTATGCGACTCTGAATTTCATGTAAACAGTCATAAAATCAAAAAGACAGGTGCTGGGGTTTTGGCTCAGCACTAGAGTGCTGGCTTCACACTTTCAAAGGTCCTGAGTTGGATCCCCAACACCATACGTGAAAGGAATGAATGAACCAATGCATGAGTGTATGATGAATGAATTAAAGGTATAAGGAGGAGGAGGAAGAGGAGGAGGAGGAGGAGAAATAGAAGAAGATGATGAGAAATTTGACAGAAGGGAAAAAGGGGAGGAGAGTGAGTTTAAAGTGTGGTTTCCAATTCCCAAACGTTAAATTACAGCAGACGGGATAGAGAGAGAAGATGGGAGGGCAGGAGAGGGGGGATAGTAGAGGCTAGAAAAGGTAGCAGAATACAACAGTTACTAACATGGCATTTTGTAAAAACGTGGATGTGTAAACAATGTGATTGTGCAATCTGTATATGGGGTCAAAATGGGAGTTCATAACTCACTTGAATCTAATGTAGGAAATATGGTATCTCAAGAGCTATGTCAGGTTTTAAGCAACCAATATAAAAAAGAGGTCTTCATTTTTCTTTGTAGTTGAGATCTCCTGTTTCCTTGACATGTTTAGTTGTGTTCTCTCCTTTAGTCCTCCCATGCTCTAGTTATTCTGATATGGAAAAACTAGCTGAAATGCCCAACCAGTCTCTAAATCAGTGACACTTTTTCATTAAGCCTAAAGTCACTTTACAATTGCTACAGTCATACTAAATACACTTCTTTGTTTGGAGTTTAAAAGATATTTCCACCAGCTAGATTACAAGGACCTAGAACTCCCATTCTTGTTTATGTAAGAGTGGCTTCATCAGATTAAATGCCGTTCTCTGGAATAACATAAAATAGGAATAATTTACTCATAAGATTCTTACGTAAACCATCTTTATTTACAAAATACTATCTTAAGAATTATTGTTTCATTGAGCTTCAATTGGAGCCAAAGTATAGTCAATTACTGAACTAAAAGCAGTTACTTAAAAACTAAAAATGAGAGATAAGTCAAATTACATTTGAAGAGAGAGCAACAGCATGAGGTTTCTTGTTTGGTTCTGGATGTTGAGTAACAGGCTCATTTGCAGGTGGAAGGAACCCTTCAGGCAACTCACTTGTACTTTCAGAATGGGGGTGAAGAGGGCTGAATTCCAGCTCTTGGGGGAAGATTTTGTGAGGAAAACCCCCTCCCTGCATAGACACTTCGCATTGGAAATGGAGTGGGTGGCGGGTCAGGTGGAAAATAATCTCCAGGTTCCCAGACAAGTTTCCTGGGAGAGGTGGAGGGAAAAAAAGGTCCTCTTCTCATGAACTGACTCCTTGGGTCAACTGGAAACAAGGCACCTCTGACTGGAGGGAAAGGTGCCAACACAGAGCCAGAGCCAGTTGCTTGGTTTTCAGCATGGAGAGGTGAATCAGGCACATCAGAGTCCAAAGGAGGCATATTAGGAATTCTGTGTTCTGCTGGTCCTGATGCTCTACCACAATTTGAGTAAAACCTATCTTGCCTTTGTAGAGGAAGACGTGCATCAGAAGAATATGGTTGGCCTGGCGGAGGGATCATCAGCCTGCTGGCCTGTTCCCCTGGAGGAGAGAGGGGCCCAGTCTGAGAAGGTGCTCTCTGAAAATCAGTGAACTTATGACAGCTGGCTTCTCTTCCTTTACTGCTAGTCGCATGGTCCAGAGGATTCTCCAGGGCCCCTTGACCCTCTTCCTCCTCCCACTGGAGTGAAAGGTGAGAGTGTGAGTGGACCACTCTTTTCAAAATGAGGAGGTCTCCTTTCAGATGAAGGGTGACCTATTGGTGAGGGCCCATTTGGAGAAGGCTTTCTGCCCATTGCTGAGTTGGAAACATCCAGTGCATCATAGGAATCTTTTTCTACAAGTTCAAATCTAAGCTCCTTCTCAGTTAATTTCTGTCTGTTGCGTGCATTTTGTTTCCTGAAATAACTGAGGTTTCTTTCAGCAATCCGAGCTGCCAACTCACTAGCATCTGCTTCTTTCTCGGAGGAAGTAATCTTCCCCAGACAGGAACGAATGGTACTCTGCAATTGTTCTTCAAGATATTGGGCTCTCTTTCTGTAGGTCTCCAGCTCTTTTATTGTATGGCTCATCTTTTCTTCGACTTTGGAAAGTTTCTCCTTTTGCTCCACACGGCAGTTTTCCTCCACTCTTAATTTCCTGTGCAGTTTCATCATATTTTCTTGACAGCGTTCCATCATGACTTTAAAGTTCTTCCGTAGGGTCTCATTCTCACTTTGCAGCTGTGCATTTTCGGATTGCAAGGATGCCTGTTCAGTCTGCAGACTTTTAAGGTGTTCTGTAAGGTCTTCCGTGGTTTTCTCCACTTCAGATGAGAAAGTACATTTTTGATTTCTTCCTCCTTCCAAGATTTCTAAGGAGGCCTTTAGCTTATCACCATAAACCAGGTTCCTCAAAGCTCCTTTGGACTCATCCTCCAAGTGAGCACCAATTTCGGGTTCACTCGTCTTTCCCAGTTCCAGGTGACCACCATCCCTTTGGGCTCCCAGGCTTGGAGAAGATCTATCCTTCATCTTCAGCAAGCATTCACTCAGAGACTCCATGTGATTTTCTGTGTCCCTTAGAACTTGTTCTCCAGCTACTTTAGAGTCCTCTAATATGATTTTTGCTTTATATTGGACACCTCCTTGTTGCCTCTGTGCTTCAGCTTCTCCTTGTATTGTTGGTCTCTGCGTTGGCGGAAGTAGGGATCCTTCATTCAAAACCTCTTTGATTGCCAGCTTCAGTTCTTCCTCATTCACTTGAAAGAGTCTCCAGTTTGTTTTAGCTTCAGCTATTTGTGATCTGAGGGATTCAGATTCACCTTGGAGGGACTGTATCCTTCTTGATAGATGCGCCATCGTTTCATCCTGTTGACCATGTTGAGCCTTCTGTGCTTTGAGCTCTTCTTCTAGAAAGAGCATTTCAACGCCATGGCTGGATTCGGGCCTATGCAGCTTTTCGTCGGTTGCCTCCAGCTGTTGTGCTTCTCTTGAACCCTTCTCAAACCTGCAATCCTTTAAAGATGATTCTAAGCCTTCATGTTCTTTTTCAACAAGGCTCACTTTTTCAAGAAGTCCACATTTTGCCTCAATAAGTCCAGCAAGATTTAGAGCCAGCCTTTTTTCTCTTCCCACGTAAAGCCTGCTACGAACCGACTGAAAACCTCTCCAGAAAAGTGAGAGAACAGCAAAAAATCCAAGAGCTGTACACATCACCAACTCCCAAGGAAAGCCATAAGGAAGATGGCCTGGCTTCATGTCTTCGGACAATGCTGCCACAACCCTGGGTGCTTCTTCCAGAACCACCCACTAGGATGGCTGAGAGGCAGCCCTTGGCTCCTCCATCACGCCAAGACAGCTTTGGCTCTTGCCACCACAACCACAGCCTGCCCAGGCAGGCCAACACAGGCTGTGGACACTCAGGTGTTTGGTCAGGAACTCCAACCTGCACCAGGCAACGGAGCAGACCACTGTGATCCCCTTCAGGGGCTGAGCGTATGGTGGGTGGTGGGCGTATGGCGGTGGGAGCCATGATCAAAGGCTCCCAGGAGCCTTGTTGTGCTCAACTGCCCATCAGGGGAGTCTTGTCCGCTTCCCTACCCAGTGCATCCTCATGTGCCACAGGTTTCGGTCCCTCCCACTCCAGCCAGAGAGAATTCCTCTCCATGCCACCCACCCCTTGATTTGGTTTAGGCCAGGCCAAGGCGGGGTTAGTAGGAAGATTCCATCCAGTCATAATAACATTCAGTTTGATGTCACTCAAATTCTAAAGCTGACTAAACTGGTTCAAACAGCTTTTATGGCCTCTATTGGTCTTTGTGTCCCTTGCCTTTTGTTTGAGTGACTCAGTCCTTTCCCTGCCCTTGTGCTCTCCCTATTTCCTACCTTCCTTGCTTCCTTCCTCCCTTCCTGGGTTTTCCCCTTTTCTTCTTCCTTCTTTTCTACCTCCCTGCATCCCTCCAACTTTGCCTTCCTCCCTTCCAACTTTCTCTCTCCCTTCCCTCCCTTTTCTTTTCTTGCAAGTGTTTGGGGTGAAAGTCCATGGCAGGCCAGCCCCAAGCTAGGCAAGGTCACTGCCACTGAGCTACAACATCCCCAGACCTGCTGCCACTTCCTATGCAAGTAACTTGAATTATCTCTAAAGAGAAACTCTCACATTAGTCTACTTTCAAAGTAATTTCAGAAGAGTTGCTAACATGGGCATAAATCAGTTATGACAAGTCATTTTTGAAAAGCACGGCACAGCTAATGTTCCTCCAAAGAAGGAGTGGAAAACTTAATTGGTTTTCAGGTCAGCATTTCTAGACTAGTACAAACCCTCCTAATCCTGATCTCTCCTTAGTCCTATGATTTCTTTAAGTGTCCCCTTTGCTCCTGTTCATGGAGTCATGTGTACAGAAATTATACCTGGTTCTATTGAACTCTACTTAATTCTTTCTCACCTCTGTGCTCCTTTGGCCAAGTCACTCCTCAACACTTACTGTAACCCTTTCAATTTTTTTGTCCATTTTCATTTAAAAAACTCTTTCAAAAATTGAACCATTTCGCATGCAGACACAGTCTTCTTGATCTGCTATTAATCCCCCACTACTGACATTGTAAGTTATTGAAATGTACACTTCCGGACCGTTTTCAGATTTTTGATTCCTGTATATCTATCTGTCTATCTATTTACAAACATAACATGGTATTCTGAAAGAATCGTTCTGCTTTTGGAGCTCTACATTGTGTTTTCCAGAAGCAGGCCTATTACACAGAGATGAATCCACGTTACCTAGATTGAGTTCAAACCGGAATGTGCACTCTGATTCCCATTATATTGTTCTACCTACTGATGGACAGTTCAGTTATATCCAGACCTCACCACCTCCCCCATTGAGTAAAACCCTTGTGAAGAGACATGTAGATGCCTTTATGAACATATTGATAATTTTTCATGGCAGTGTTTTCCAAAAACCAGTTAGTAAAATCAATTGATTCCTTTGCAGCCTGAAATTACCTTCATTCCAGTTTACTGGTATAAGAACCGCAGTATATCAGCAACCATTCTCCAATAGTAGTTCAGGCAGAAGTCATTCTAGATAACAAGCAGTGCCGGATCCTCCATGTATTTTACACAGCCCATGACGGGGGACATCCGTCCATTCGTTTAGAACAACTGATGTTTTATGCTGGCAATTTAGGTTTATTTAAAGGAGTGATTAGAAAACAGGTGAGACAGACTGATTAGATTCAGTATGTATGTTGGCTTTGTTTTTCTAGGCCTGAAGTTTTCACATTTCAATTAATTGTAGGTTAAGTATCAGGCAGATTCTTCACTGGGCTTCAAATGTGATAAAGTTGCTTCTTATTTTTAAGAAGGCCGTTGCAATCCTGCATTTATTTTACACCTCAGTGCTTGTTTTACACACAAGCACACACACCCACACACCACACACATCAACACACACACAAACACATAATTAGAGCACATTTAACACTCAAATAAAGCTTTACCTACTGATTCATAACTAGGGTATTTTTTTAATAAGTATTGTGTCTTGGTCTCTACTGGGGAAACATGGTTCAATGTGAGTTCTCCGGTTTGTTGTAGGGCAGTGAACGTTCACTTGTTGGCAATGATATAGAAATGGGGAGTAAGAGTTTAAAAGTTTTTACAGTAGGTAGGCAGAGTCAGAGTATGGAATCTAAGAATAAGAAATTGGGGAATTTCCTCTTTGTTTCTTCATTTCAACCTCCTAATAATTCATGTATATTTTCCAAAAGTCTCCCAGAAAACAAGGACTAGGTCAATCCACATATCAGTGAACCATAGCAGAATGCGACTCTGAATTTCATATAAACAGTCATAAAATCAAAAAGACAGGTGCTGGGGTTTTGGCTCAGCACTAGAGTGCTGGCTTCACACTTTAAAAGGTCCTGAGTTGGATCCCCAACACCATACGTGAAAGGAATGAATGAACCAATGCATGAGTGTATGATGAATGAATTAAAGGTATAAGGAGGAGGAGGAAGAGGAGGAGGAGGAGGAGAAATAGAAGAAGATGATGAGAAATTTGACAGAAGGGAAAAAGGGGAGGAGAGTGAGTTTAGAGTGTGGTTTCCAATTCCCAAACGTTAAATTACAGCAGACGGGATAGAGAGAGAAGATGGGAGGGCAGGAGAGGGGGGATAGTAGAGGCTAGAAAAGGTAGCAGAATACAACAGTTACTAACATGGCATTTTGTAAAAACGTGGATGTGTAAACAATGTGATTGTGCAATCTGTATATGGGGTCAAAATGGGAGTTCATAACTCACTTGAATCTAATGTAGGAAATATGGTATCTCAAGAGCTATGTAAGGTTTTAAGCAACCAATATAAAAAAGAGGTCTTCATTTTTCTTTGTAGTTGAGATCTCCTGTTTCCTTGACATGTTTAGTTGTGTTCTCTCCTTTAGTCCTCCCATGCTCTAGTTATTCTGATATGGAAAAACTAGCTGAAATGCCCAACCAGTCTCTAAATCAGTGACACTTTTTCATTAAGCCTAAAGTCACTTTACAATTGCTACAGTCATACTAAATACACTTCTTTGTTTGGAGTTTAAAAGATATTTCCACCAGCTAGATTACAAGGACCTAGAACTCCCATTCTTGTTTATGTAAGAGTGGCTTCATCAGATTAAATGCCGTTCTCTGGAATAACATAAAATAGGAATAATTTACTCATAAGATTCTTACGTAAACCATCTTTATTTACAAAATACTATCTTAAGAATTATTGTTTCATTGAGCTTCAATTGGAGCCAAAGTATAGTCAATTACTGAACTAAAAGCAGTTACTTAAAAACTAAAAATGAGAGATAAGTCAAATTACATTTGAAGAGAGAGCAACAGCATGAGGTTTCTTGTTTGGTTCTGGATGTTGAGTAACAGGCTCATTTGCAGGTGGAAGGAACCCTTCAGGCAACTCACTTGTACTTTCAGAATGGGGGTGAAGAGGGCTGAATTCCAGCTCTTGGGGGAAGATTTTGTGAGGAAAACCCCCTCCCTGCATAGACACTTCGCATTGGAAATGGAGTGGGTGGCGGGTCAGGTGGAAAATAATCTCCAGGTTCCCAGACAAGTTTCCTGGGAGAGGTGGAGGAAAAAAAAGGTCCTCTTCTCATGAACTGACTCCTTGGGTCAACTGGAAACAAGGCACCTCTGACTGGAGGGAAAGGTGCCAACACAGAGCCAGAGCCAGTTGCTTGGTTTTCAGCATGGAGAGGTGAATCAGGCACATCAGAGTCCAAAGGAGGCATATTAGGAATTCTGTGTTCTGCTGGTCCCGATGCTCTACCACAATTTGAGTAAAACCTATCTTGCCTTTGTAGAGGAAGACGTGCATCAGAAGAATATGGTTGGCCTGGCGGAGGGATCATCAGCCTGCTGGCCTGTTCCCCTGGAGGAGAGAGGGGCCCAGTCTGAGAAGGTGCTCTCTGAAAATCAGTGAACTTATGACAGCTGGCTTCTCTTCCTTTACTGCTAGTCGCATGGTCCAGAGGATTCTCCAGGGCCCCTTGACCCTCTTCCTCCTCCCACTGGAGTGAAAGGTGAGAGTGTGAGTGGACCACTCTTTTCAAAATGAGGAGGTCTCCTTTCAGATGAAGGGTGACCTATTGGTGAGGGCCCATTTGGAGAAGGCTTTCTGCCCATTGCTGAGTTGGAAACATCCAGTGCATCATAGGGATCTTTTTCTACAAGTTCAAATCTAAGCTCCTTCTCAGTTAATTTCTGTCTGTTGCGTGCATTTTGTTTCCTGAAATAACTGAGGTTTCTTTCAGCAATCCGAGCTGCCAACTCACTAGCATCTGCTTCTTTCTCGGAGGAAGTAATCTTCCCCAGACAGGAACGAATGGTACTCTGCAATTGTTCTTCAAGATATTGGGCTCTCTTTCTGTAGGTCTCAAGCTCTTTTATTGTATGGCTCATCTTTTCTTCGACTTTGGAAAGTTTCTCCTTTTGCTCCACACGGCAGTTTTCCTCCACTCTTAATTTCCTGTGCAGTTTCATCATATTTTCTTGACAGCGTTCCATCATGACTTTAAAGTTCTTCCGTAGGGTCTCATTCTCACTTTGCAGCTGTGCATTTTCGGACTGCAAGGATGCCTGTTCAGTCTGCAGACTTTTAAGGTGTTCTGTAAGGTCTTCCGTGGTTTTCTCCACTTCAGATGAGAAAGTACATTTTTGATTTCTTCCTCCTTCCAAGATTTCTAAGGAGGCCTTTAGCTTATCACCATAAACCAGGTTCCTCAAAGCTCCTTTGGACTCATCCTCCAAGTGAGCACCAATTTCGGGTTCACTCGTCTTTCCCAGTTCCAGGTGACCACCATCCCTTTGGGCTCCCAGGCTTGGAGAAGATCTATCCTTCATCTTCAGCAAGCATTCACTCAGAGACTCCATGTGATTTTCTGTGTCCCTTAGAACTTGTTCTCCAGCTACTTTAGAGTCCTCTAATATGATTTTTGCTTTATATTGGACACCTCCTTGTTGCCTCTGTGCTTCAGCTTCTCCTTGTATTGTTGGTCTCTGCGTTGGCGGAAGTAGGGATCCTTCATTCAAAACCTCTTTGATTGCCAGCTTCAGTTCTTCCTCATTCACTTGAAAGAGTCTCCAGTTTGTTTTAGCTTCAGCTATTTGTGATCTGAGGGATTCAGATTCACCTTGGAGGGACTGTATCCTTCTTGATAGATGCGCCATCGTTTCATCCTGTTGACCATGTTGAGCCTTCTGTGCTTTGAGCTCTTCTTCTAGAAAGAGCATTTCAACGCCATGGCTGGATTCGGGCCTATGCAGCTTTTCGTCGGTTGCCTCCAGCTGTTGTGCTTCTCTTGAACCCTTCTCAAACCTGCAATCCTTTAAAGATGATTCTAAGCCTTCATGTTCTTTTTCAACAAGGCTCACTTTTTCAAGAAGTCCACATTTTGCCTCAATAAGTCCAGCAAGATTTAGAGCCAGCCTTTTTTCTCTTCCCACGTAAAGCCTGCTACGAACCGACTGAAAACCTCTCCAGAAAAGTGAGAGAACAGCAAAAAATCCAAGAGCTGTACACATCACCAACTCCCAAGGAAAGCCATAAGGAAGATGGCCTGGCTTCATGTCTTCGGACAATGCTGCCACAACCCTGGGTGCTTCTTCCAGAACCACCCACTAGGATGGCTGAGAGGCAGCCCTTGGCTCCTCCATCACGCCAAGACAGCTTTGGCTCTTGCCACCACAACCACAGCCTGCCCAGGCAGGCCAACACAGGCTGTGGACACTCAGGTGTTTGGTCAGGAACTCCAACCTGCACCAGGCAACGGAGCAGACCACTGTGATCCCCTTCAGGGGCTGAGCGTATGGTGGGTGGTGGGCGTATGGCGGTGGGAGCCATGATCAAAGGCTCCCAGGAGCCTTGTTGTGCTCAACTGCCCATCAGGGGAGTCTTGTCCGCTTCCCTACCCAGTGCATCCTCATGTGCCACAGGTTTCGGTCCCTCCCACTCCAGCCAGAGAGAATTCCTCTCCATGCCACCCACCCCTTGATTTGGTTTAGGCCAGGCCAAGGCGGGGTTAGTAGGAAGATTCCATCCAGTCATAATAACATTCAGTTTGATGTCACTCAAATTCTAAAGCTGACTAAACTGGTTCAAACAGCTTTTATGGCCTCTATTGGTCTTTGTGTCCCTTGCCTTTTGTTTGAGTGACTCAGTCCTTTCCCTGCCCTTGTGCTCTCCCTATTTCCTACCTTCCTTGCTTCCTTCCTCCCTTCCTGGGTTTTCCCCTTTTCTTCTTCCTTCTTTTCTACCTCCCTGCATCCCTCCAACTTTGCCTTCCTCCCTTCCAACTTTCTCTCTCCCTTCCCTCCCTTTTCTTTTCTTGCAAGTGTTTGGGGTGAAAGTCCATGGCAGGCCAGCCCCAAGCTAGGCAAGGTCACTGCCACTGAGCTACAACATCCCCAGACCTGCTGCCACTTCCTATGCAAGTAACTTGAATTATCTCTAAAGAGAAACTCTCACATTAGTCTACTTTCAAAGTAATTTCAGAAGAGTTGCTAACATGGGCATAAATCAGTTATGACAAGTCATTTTTGAAAAGCACGGCACAGCTAATGTTCCTCCAAAGAAGGAGTGGAAAACTTAATTGGTTTTCAGGTCAGCATTTCTAGACTAGTACAAACCCTCCTAATCCTGATCTCTCCTTAGTCCTATGATTTCTTTAAGTGTCCCCTTTGCTCCTGTTCATGGAGTCATGTGTACAGAAATTATACCTGGTTCTATTGAACTCTACTTAATTCTTTCTCACCTCTGTGCTCCTTTGGCCAAGTCACTCCTCAACACTTACTGTAACCCTTTCAATTTTTTTGTCCATTTTCATTTAAAAAACTCTTTCAAAAATTGAACCATTTCGCATGCAGACACAGTCTTCTTGATCTGCTATTAATCCCCCACTACTGACATTGTAAGTTATTGAAATGTACACTTCCGGACCGTTTTCAGATTTTTGATTCCTGTATATCTATCTGTCTATCTATTTACAAACATAACATGGTATTCTGAAAGAATCGTTCTGCTTTTGGAGCTCTACATTGTGTTTTCCAGAAGCAGGCCTATTACACAGAGATGAATCCACGTTACCTAGATTGAGTTCAAACCGGAATGTGCACTCTGATTCCCATTATATTGTTCTACCTACTGATGGACAGTTCAGTTATATCCAGACCTCACCACCTCCCCCATTGAGTAAAACCCTTGTGAAGAGACATGTAGATGCCTTTATGAACATATTGATAATTTTTCATGGCAGTGTTTTCCAAAAACCAGTTAGTAAAATCAATTGATTCCTTTGCAGCCTGAAATTACCTTCATTCCAGTTTACTGGTATAAGAACCGCAGTATATCAGCAACCATTCTCCAATAGTAGTTCAGGCAGAAGTCATTCTAGATAACAAGCAGTGCCGGATCCTCCATGTATTTTACACAGCCCATGACGGGGGACATCCGTCCATTCGTTTAGAACAACTGATGTTTTATGCTGGCAATTTAGGTTTATTTAAAGGAGTGATTAGAAAACAGGTGAGACAGACTGATTAGATTCAGTATGTATGTTGGCTTTGTTTTTCTAGGCCTGAAGTTTTCACATTTCAATTAATTGTAGGTTAAGTATCAGGCAGATTCTTCACTGGGCTTCAAATGTGATAAAGTTGCTTCTTATTTTTAAGAAGGCCGTTGCAATCCTGCATTTATTTTACACCTCAGTGCTTGTTTTACACACAAGCACACACACCCACACACCACACACATCAACACACACACACAAACACATAATTAGAGCACATTTAACACTCAAATAAAGCTTTACCTACTGATTCATAACTAGGGTATTTTTTTAATAAGTATTGTGTCTTGGTCTCTACTGGGGAAACATGGTTCAATGTGAGTTCTCCGGTTTGTTGTAGGGCAGTGAACGTTCACTTGTTGGCAATGATATAGAAATGGGGAGTAAGAGTTTAAAAGTTTTTACAGTAGGTAGGCAGAGTCAGAGTATGGAATCTAAGAATAAGAAATTGGGGAATTTCCTCTTTGTTTCTTCATTTCAACCTCCTAATAATTCATGTATATTTTCCAAAAGTCTCCCAGAAAACAAGGACTAGGTCAATCCACATATCAGTGAACCATAGCAGAATGCGACTCTGAATTTCATATAAACAGTCATAAAATCAAAAAGACAGGTGCTGGGGTTTTGGCTCAGCACTAGAGTGCTGGCTTCACACTTTCAAAGGTCCTGAGTTGGATCCCCAACACCATACGTGAAAGGATGAATGAACCAATGCATGAGTGTATGATGAATGAATTAAAGGTATAAGGAGGAGGAGGAAGAGGAGGAGGAGGAGGAGAAATAGAAGAAGATGATGAGAAATTTGACAGAAGGGAAAAAGGGGAGGAGAGTGAGTTTAAAGTGTGGTTTCCAATTCCCAAACGTTAAATTACAGCAGACGGGATAGAGAGAGAAGATGGGAGGGCAGGAGAGGGGGGATAGTAGAGGCTAGAAAAGGTAGCAGAATACAACAGTTACTAACATGGCATTTTGTAAAAACGTGGATGTGTAAACAATGTGATTGTGCAATCTGTATATGGGGTCAAAATGGGAGTTCATAACTCACTTGAATCTAATGTAGGAAATATGGTATCTCAAGAGCTATGTCAGGTTTTAAGCAACCAATATAAAAAAGAGGTCTTCATTTTTCTTTGTAGTTGAGATCTCCTGTTTCCTTGACATGTTTAGTTGTGTTCTCTCCTTTAGTCCTCCCATGCTCTAGTTATTCTGATATGGAAAAACTAGCTGAAATGCCCAACCAGTCTCTAAATCAGTGACACTTTTTCATTAAGCCTAAAGTCACTTTACAATTGCTACAGTCATACTAAATACACTTCTTTGTTTGGAGTTTAAAAGATATTTCCACCAGCTAGATTACAAGGACCTAGAACTCCCATTCTTGTTTATGTAAGAGTGGCTTCATCAGATTAAATGCCGTTCTCTGGGATAACATAAAATAGGAATAATTTACTCATAAGATTCTTACGTAAACCATCTTTATTTACAAAATACTATCTTAAGAATTATTGTTTCATTGAGCTTCAATTGGAGCCAAAGTATAGTCAATTACTGAACTAAAAGCAGTTACTTAAAAACTAAAAATGAGAGATAAGTCAAATTACATTTGAAGAGAGAGCAACAGCATGAGGTTTCTTGTTTGGTTCTGGATGTTGAGTAACAGGCTCATTTGCAGGTGGAAGGAACCCTTCAGGCAACTCACTTGTACTTTCAGAATGGGGGTGAAGAGGGCTGAATTCCAGCTCTTGGGGGAAGATTTTGTGAGGAAAACCCCCTCCCTGCATAGACACTTCGCATTGGAAATGGAGTGGGTGGCGGGTCAGGTGGAAAATAATCTCCAGGTTCCCAGACAAGTTTCCTGGGAGAGGTGGAGGAAAAAAAAGGTCCTCTTCTCATGAACTGACTCCTTGGGTCAACTGGAAACAAGGCACCTCTGACTGGAGGGAAAGGTGCCAACACAGAGCCAGAGCCAGTTGCTTGGTTTTCAGCATGGAGAGGTGAATCAGGCACATCAGAGTCCAAAGGAGGCATATTAGGAATTCTGTGTTCTGCTGGTCCCGATGCTCTACCACAATTTGAGTAAAACCTATCTTGCCTTTGTAGAGGAAGACGTGCATCAGAAGAATATGGTTGGCCTGGCGGAGGGATCATCAGCCTGCTGGCCTGTTCCCCTGGAGGAGAGAGGGGCCCAGTCTGAGAAGGTGCTCTCTGAAAATCAGTGAACTTATGACAGCTGGCTTCTCTTCCTTTACTGCTAGTCGCATGGTCCAGAGGATTCTCCAGGGCCCCTTGACCCTCTTCCTCCTCCCACTGGAGTGAAAGGTGAGAGTGTGAGTGGACCACTCTTTTCAAAATGAGGAGGTCTCCTTTCAGATGAAGGGTGACCTATTGGTGAGGGCCCATTTGGAGAAGGCTTTCTGCCCATTGCTGAGTTGGAAACATCCAGTGCATCATAGGGATCTTTTTCTACAAGTTCAAATCTAAGCTCCTTCTCAGTTAATTTCTGTCTGTTGCGTGCATTTTGTTTCCTGAAATAACTGAGGTTTCTTTCAGCAATCCGAGCTGCCAACTCACTAGCATCTGCTTCTTTCTCGGAGGAAGTAATCTTCCCCAGACAGGAACGAATGGTACTCTGCAATTGTTCTTCAAGATATTGGGCTCTCTTTCTGTAGGTCTCCAGCTCTTTTATTGTATGGCTCATCTTTTCTTCGACTTTGGAAAGTTTCTCCTTTTGCTCCACACGGCAGTTTTCCTCCACTCTTAATTTCCTGTGCAGTTTCATCATATTTTCTTGACAGCGTTCCATCATGACTTTAAAGTTCTGCCGTAGGGTCTCATTCTCACTTTGCAGCTGTGCATTTTCGGACTGCAAGGATGCCTGTTCAGTCTGCAGACTTTTAAGGTGTTCTGTAAGGTCTTCCGTGGTTTTCTCCACTTCAGATGAGAAAGTACATTTTTGATTTCTTCCTCCTTCCAAGATTTCTAAGGAGGCCTTTAGCTTATCACCATAAACCAGGTTCCTCAAAGCTCCTTTGGACTCATCCTCCAAGTGAGCACCAATTTCGGGTTCACTCGTCTTTCCCAGTTCCAGGTGACCACCATCCCTTTGGGCTCCCAGGCTTGGAGAAGATCTATCCTTCATCTTCAGCAAGCATTCACTCAGAGACTCCATGTGATTTTCTGTGTCCCTTAGAACTTGTTCTCCAGCTACTTTAGAGTCCTCTAATATGATTTTTGCTTTATATTGGACACCTCCTTGTTGCCTCTGTGCTTCAGCTTCTCCTTGTATTGTTGGTCTCTGCGTTGGCGGAAGTAGGGATCCTTCATTCAAAACCTCTTTGATTGCCAGCTTCAGTTCTTCCTCATTCACTTGAAAGAGTCTCCAGTTTGTTTTAGCTTCAGCTATTTGTGATCTGAGGGATTCAGATTCACCTTGGAGGGACTGTATCCTTCTTGATAGATGCGCCATCGTTTCATCCTGTTGACCATGTTGAGCCTTCTGTGCTTTGAGCTCTTCTTCTAGAAAGAGCATTTCAACGCCATGGCTGGATTCGGGCCTATGCAGCTTTTCGTCGGTTGCCTCCAGCTGTTGTGCTTCTCTTGAACCCTTCTCAAACCTGCAATCCTTTAAAGATGATTCTAAGCCTTCATGTTCTTTTTCAACAAGGCTCACTTTTTCAAGAAGTCCACATTTTGCCTCAATAAGTCCAGCAAGATTTAGAGCCAGCCTTTTTTCTCTTCCCACGTAAAGCCTGCTACGAACCGACTGAAAACCTCTCCAGAAAAGTGAGAGAACAGCAAAAAATCCAAGAGCTGTACACATCACCAACTCCCAAGGAAAGCCATAAGGAAGATGGCCTGGCTTCATGTCTTCGGACAATGCTGCCACAACCCTGGGTGCTTCTTCCAGAACCACCCACTAGGATGGCTGAGAGGCAGCCCTTGGCTCCTCCATCACGCCAAGACAGCTTTGGCTCTTGCCACCACAACCACAGCCTGCCCAGGCAGGCCAACACAGGCTGTGGACACTCAGGTGTTTGGTCAGGAACTCCAACCTGCACCAGGCAACGGAGCAGACCACTGTGATCCCCTTCAGGGGCTGAGCGTATGGTGGGTGGTGGGCGTATGGCGGTGGGAGCCATGATCAAAGGCTCCCAGGAGCCTTGTTGTGCTCAACTGCCCATCAGGGGAGTCTTGTCCGCTTCCCTACCCAGTGCATCCTCATGTGCCACAGGTTTCGGTCCCTCCCACTCCAGCCAGAGAGAATTCCTCTCCATGCCACCCACCCCTTGATTTGGTTTAGGCCAGGCCAAGGCGGGGTTAGTAGGAAGATTCCATCCAGTCATAATAACATTCAGTTTGATGTCACTCAAATTCTAAAGCTGACTAAACTGGTTCAAACAGCTTTTATGGCCTCTATTGGTCTTTGTGTCCCTTGCCTTTTGTTTGAGTGACTCAGTCCTTTCCCTGCCCTTGTGCTCTCCCTATTTCCTACCTTCCTTGCTTCCTTCCTCCCTTCCTGGGTTTTCCCCTTTTCTTCTTCCTTCTTTTCTACCTCCCTGCATCCCTCCAACTTTGCCTTCCTCCCTTCCAACTTTCTCTCTCCCTTCCCTCCCTTTTCTTTTCTTGCAAGTGTTTGGGGTGAAAGTCCATGGCAGGCCAGCCCCAAGCTAGGCAAGGTCACTGCCACTGAGCTACAACATCCCCAGACCTGCTGCCACTTCCTATGCAAGTAACTTGAATTATCTCTAAAGAGAAACTCTCACATTAGTCTACTTTCAAAGTAATTTCAGAAGAGTTGCTAACATGGGCATAAATCAGTTATGACAAGTCATTTTTGAAAAGCACGGCACAGCTAATGTTCCTCCAAAGAAGGAGTGGAAAACTTAATTGGTTTTCAGGTCAGCATTTCTAGACTAGTACAAACCCTCCTAATCCTGATCTCTCCTTAGTCCTATGATTTCTTTAAGTGTCCCCTTTGCTCCTGTTCATGGAGTCATGTGTACAGAAATTATACCTGGTTCTATTGAACTCTACTTAATTCTTTCTCACCTCTGTGCTCCTTTGGCCAAGTCACTCCTCAACACTTACTGTAACCCTTTCAATTTTTTTGTCCATTTTCATTTAAAAAACTCTTTCAAAAATTGAACCATTTCGCATGCAGACACAGTCTTCTTGATCTGCTATTAATCCCCCACTACTGACATTGTAAGTTATTGAAATGTACACTTCCGGACCGTTTTCAGATTTTTGATTCCTGTATATCTATCTGTCTATCTATTTACAAACATAACATGGTATTCTGAAAGAATCGTTCTGCTTTTGGAGCTCTACATTGTGTTTTCCAGAAGCAGGCCTATTACACAGAGATGAATCCACGTTACCTAGATTGAGTTCAAACCGGAATGTGCACTCTGATTCCCATTATATTGTTCTACCTACTGATGGACAGTTCAGTTATATCCAGACCTCACCACCTCCCCCATTGAGTAAAACCCTTGTGAAGAGACATGTAGATGCCTTTATGAACATATTGATAATTTTTCATGGCAGTGTTTTCCAAAAACCAGTTAGTAAAATCAATTGATTCCTTTGCAGCCTGAAATTACCTTCATTCCAGTTTACTGGTATAAGAACCGCAGTATATCAGCAACCATTCTCCAATAGTAGTTCAGGCAGAAGTCATTCTAGATAACAAGCAGTGCCGGATCCTCCATGTATTTTACACAGCCCATGACGGGGGACATCCGTCCATTCGTTTAGAACAACTGATGTTTTATGCTGGCAATTTAGGTTTATTTAAAGGAGTGATTAGAAAACAGGTGAGACAGACTGATTAGATTCAGTATGTATGTTGGCTTTGTTTTTCTAGGCCTGAAGTTTTCACATTTCAATTAATTGTAGGTTAAGTATCAGGCAGATTCTTCACTGGGCTTCAAATGTGATAAAGTTGCTTCTTATTTTTAAGAAGGCCGTTGCAATCCTGCATTTATTTTACACCTCAGTGCTTGTTTTACACACAAGCACACACACCCACACACCACACACATCAACACACACACAAACACATAATTAGAGCACATTTAACACTCAAATAAAGCTTTACCTACTGATTCATAACTAGGGTATTTTTTTAATAAGTATTGTGTCTTGGTCTCTACTGGGGAAACATGGTTCAATGTGAGTTCTCCGGTTTGTTGTAGGGCAGTGAACGTTCACTTGTTGGCAATGATATAGAAATGGGGAGTAAGAGTTTAAAAGTTTTTACAGTAGGTAGGCAGAGTCAGAGTATGGAATCTAAGAATAAGAAATTGGGGAATTTCCTCTTTGTTTCTTCATTTCAACCTCCTAATAATTCATGTATATTTTCCAAAAGTCTCCCAGAAAACAAGGACTAGGTCAATCCACATATCAGTGAACCATAGCAGAATGCGACTCTGAATTTCATATAAACAGTCATAAAATCAAAAAGACAGGTGCTGGGGTTTTGGCTCAGCACTAGAGTGCTGGCTTCACACTTTCAAAGGTCCTGAGTTGGATCCCCAACACCATACGTGAAAGGAATGAATGAACCAATGCATGAGTGTATGATGAATGAATTAAAGGTATAAGGAGGAGGAGGAAGAGGAGGAGGAGGAGGAGAAATAGAAGAAGATGATGAGAAATTTGACAGAAGGGAAAAAGGGGAGGAGAGTGAGTTTAAAGTGTGGTTTCCAATTCCCAAACGTTAAATTACAGCAGACGGGATAGAGAGAGAAGATGGGAGGGCAGGAGAGGGGGGATAGTAGAGGCTAGAAAAGGTAGCAGAATACAACAGTTACTAACATGGCATTTTGTAAAAACGTGGATGTGTAAACAATGTGATTGTGCAATCTGTATATGGGGTCAAAATGGGAGTTCATAACTCACTTGAATCTAATGTAGGAAATATGGTATCTCAAGAGCTATGTAAGGTTTTAAGCAACCAATATAAAAAAGAGGTCTTCATTTTTCTTTGTAGTTGAGATCTCCTGTTTCCTTGACATGTTTAGTTGTGTTCTCTCCTTTAGTCCTCCCATGCTCTAGTTATTCTGATATGGAAAAACTAGCTGAAATGCCCAACCAGTCTCTAAATCAGTGACACTTTTTCATTAAGCCTAAAGTCACTTTACAATTGCTACAGTCATACTAAATACACTTCTTTGTTTGGAGTTTAAAAGATATTTCCACCAGCTAGATTACAAGGACCTAGAACTCCCATTCTTGTTTATGTAAGAGTGGCTTCATCAGATTAAATGCCGTTCTCTGGAATAACATAAAATAGGAATAATTTACTCATAAGATTCTTACGTAAACCATCTTTATTTACAAAATACTATCTTAAGAATTATTGTTTCATTGAGCTTCAATTGGAGCCAAAGTATAGTCAATTACTGAACTAAAAGCAGTTACTTAAAAACTAAAAATGAGAGATAAGTCAAATTACATTTGAAGAGAGAGCAACAGCATGAGGTTTCTTGTTTGGTTCTGGATGTTGAGTAACAGGCTCATTTGCAGGTGGAAGGAACCCTTCAGGCAACTCACTTGTACTTTCAGAATGGGGGTGAAGAGGGCTGAATTCCAGCTCTTGGGGGAAGATTTTGTGAGGAAAACCCCCTCCCTGCATAGACACTTCGCATTGGAAATGGAGTGGGTGGCGGGTCAGGTGGAAAATAATCTCCAGGTTCCCAGACAAGTTTCCTGGGAGAGGTGGAGGAAAAAAAAGGTCCTCTTCTCATGAACTGACTCCTTGGGTCAACTGGAAACAAGGCACCTCTGACTGGAGGGAAAGGTGCCAACACAGAGCCAGAGCCAGTTGCTTGGTTTTCAGCATGGAGAGGTGAATCAGGCACATCAGAGTCCAAAGGAGGCATATTAGGAATTCTGTGTTCTGCTGGTCCCGATGCTCTACCACAATTTGAGTAAAACCTATCTTGCCTTTGTAGAGGAAGACGTGCATCAGAAGAATATGGTTGGCCTGGCGGAGGGATCATCAGCCTGCTGGCCTGTTCCCCTGGAGGAGAGAGGGGCCCAGTCTGAGAAGGTGCTCTCTGAAAATCAGTGAACTTATGACAGCTGGCTTCTCTTCCTTTACTGCTAGTCGCATGGTCCAGAGGATTCTCCAGGGCCCCTTGACCCTCTTCCTCCTCCCACTGGAGTGAAAGGTGAGAGTGTGAGTGGACCACTCTTTTCAAAATGAGGAGGTCTCCTTTCAGATGAAGGGTGACCTATTGGTGAGGGCCCATTTGGAGAAGGCTTTCTGCCCATTGCTGAGTTGGAAACATCCAGTGCATCATAGGGATCTTTTTCTACAAGTTCAAATCTAAGCTCCTTCTCAGTTAATTTCTGTCTGTTGCGTGCATTTTGTTTCCTGAAATAACTGAGGTTTCTTTCAGCAATCCGAGCTGCCAACTCACTAGCATCTGCTTCTTTCTCGGAGGAAGTAATCTTCCCCAGACAGGAACGAATGGTACTCTGCAATTGTTCTTCAAGATATTGGGCTCTCTTTCTGTAGGTCTCCAGCTCTTTTATTGTATGGCTCATCTTTTCTTCGACTTTGGAAAGTTTCTCCTTTTGCTCCACACGGCAGTTTTCCTCCACTCTTAATTTCCTGTGCAGTTTCATCATATTTTCTTGACAGCGTTCCATCATGACTTTAAAGTTCTGCCGTAGGGTCTCATTCTCACTTTGCAGCTGTGCATTTTCGGACTGCAAGGATGCCTGTTCAGTCTGCAGACTTTTAAGGTGTTCTGTAAGGTCTTCCGTGGTTTTCTCCACTTCAGATGAGAAAGTACATTTTTGATTTGTTCCTCCTTCCAAGATTTCTAAGGAGGCCTTTAGCTTATCACCATAAACCAGGTTCCTCAAAGCTCCTTTGGACTCATCCTCCAAGTGAGCACCAATTTCGGGTTCACTCGTCTTTCCCAGTTCCAGGTGACCACCATCCCTTTGGGCTCCCAGGCTTGGAGAAGATCTATCCTTCATCTTCAGCAAGCATTCACTCAGAGACTCCATGTGATTTTCTGTGTCCCTTAGAACTTGTTCTCCAGCTACTTTAGAGTCCTCTAATATGATTTTTGCTTTATATTGGACACCTCCTTGTTGCCTCTGTGCTTCAGCTTCTCCTTGTATTGTTGGTCTCTGCGTTGGCGGAAGTAGGGATCCTTCATTCAAAACCTCTTTGATTGCCAGCTTCAGTTCTTCCTCATTCACTTGAAAGAGTCTCCAGTTTGTTTTAGCTTCAGCTATTTGTGATCTGAGGGATTCAGATTCACCTTGGAGGGACTGTATCCTTCTTGATAGATGCGCCATCGTTTCATCCTGTTGACCATGTTGAGCCTTCTGTGCTTTGAGCTCTTCTTCTAGAAAGAGCATTTCAACGCCATGGCTGGATTCGGGCCTATGCAGCTTTTCGTCGGTTGCCTCCAGCTGTTGTGCTTCTCTTGAACCCTTCTCAAACCTGCAATCCTTTAAAGATGATTCTAAGCCTTCATGTTCTTTTTCAACAAGGCTCACTTTTTCAAGAAGTCCACATTTTGCCTCAATAAGTCCAGCAAGATTTAGAGCCAGCCTTTTTTCTCTTCCCACGTAAAGCCTGCTACGAACCGACTGAAAACCTCTCCAGAAAAGTGAGAGAACAGCAAAAAATCCAAGAGCTGTACACATCACCAACTCCCAAGGAAAGCCATAAGGAAGATGGCCTGGCTTCATGTCTTCGGACAATGCTGCCACAACCCTGGGTGCTTCTTCCAGAACCACCCACTAGGATGGCTGAGAGGCAGCCCTTGGCTCCTCCATCACGCCAAGACAGCTTTGGCTCTTGCCACCACAACCACAGCCTGCCCAGGCAGGCCAACACAGGCTGTGGACACTCAGGTGTTTGGTCAGGAACTCCAACCTGCACCAGGCAACGGAGCAGACCACTGTGATCCCCTTCAGGGGCTGAGCGTATGGTGGGTGGTGGGCGTATGGCGGTGGGAGCCATGATCAAAGGCTCCCAGGAGCCTTGTTGTGCTCAACTGCCCATCAGGGGAGTCTTGTCCGCTTCCCTACCCAGTGCATCCTCATGTGCCACAGGTTTCGGTCCCTCCCACTCCAGCCAGAGAGAATTCCTCTCCATGCCACCCACCCCTTGATTTGGTTTAGGCCAGGCCAAGGCGGGGTTAGTAGGAAGATTCCATCCAGTCATAATAACATTCAGTTTGATGTCACTCAAATTCTAAAGCTGACTAAACTGGTTCAAACAGCTTTTATGGCCTCTATTGGTCTTTGTGTCCCTTGCCTTTTGTTTGAGTGACTCAGTCCTTTCCCTGCCCTTGTGCTCTCCCTATTTCCTACCTTCCTTGCTTCCTTCCTCCCTTCCTGGGTTTTCCCCTTTTCTTCTTCCTTCTTTTCTACCTCCCTGCATCCCTCCAACTTTGCCTTCCTCCCTTCCAACTTTCTCTCTCCCTTCCCTCCCTTTTCTTTTCTTGCAAGTGTTTGGGGTGAAAGTCCATGGCAGGCCAGCCCCAAGCTAGGCAAGGTCACTGCCACTGAGCTACAACATCCCCAGACCTGCTGCCACTTCCTATGCAAGTAACTTGAATTATCTCTAAAGAGAAACTCTCACATTAGTCTACTTTCAAAGTAATTTCAGAAGAGTTGCTAACATGGGCATAAATCAGTTATGACAAGTCATTTTTGAAAAGCACGGCACAGCTAATGTTCCTCCAAAGAAGGAGTGGAAAACTTAATTGGTTTTCAGGTCAGCATTTCTAGACTAGTACAAACCCTCCTAATCCTGATCTCTCCTTAGTCCTATGATTTCTTTAAGTGTCCCCTTTGCTCCTGTTCATGGAGTCATGTGTACAGAAATTATACCTGGTTCTATTGAACTCTACTTAATTCTTTCTCACCTCTGTGCTCCTTTGGCCAAGTCACTCCTCAACACTTACTGTAACCCTTTCAATTTTTTTGTCCATTTTCATTTAAAAAACTCTTTCAAAAATTGAACCATTTCGCATGCAGACACAGTCTTCTTGATCTGCTATTAATCCCCCACTACTGACATTGTAAGTTATTGAAATGTACACTTCCGGACCGTTTTCAGATTTTTGATTCCTGTATATCTATCTGTCTATCTATTTACAAACATAACATGGTATTCTGAAAGAATCGTTCTGCTTTTGGAGCTCTACATTGTGTTTTCCAGAAGCAGGCCTATTACACAGAGATGAATCCACGTTACCTAGATTGAGTTCAAACCGGAATGTGCACTCTGATTCCCATTATATTGTTCTACCTACTGATGGACAGTTCAGTTATATCCAGACCTCACCACCTCCCCCATTGAGTAAAACCCTTGTGAAGAGACATGTAGATGCCTTTATGAACATATTGATAATTTTTCATGGCAGTGTTTTCCAAAAACCAGTTAGTAAAATCAATTGATTCCTTTGCAGCCTGAAATTACCTTCATTCCAGTTTACTGGTATAAGAACCGCAGTATATCAGCAACCATTCTCCAATAGTAGTTCAGGCAGAAGTCATTCTAGATAACAAGCAGTGCCGGATCCTCCATGTATTTTACACAGCCCATGACGGGGGACATCCGTCCATTCGTTTAGAACAACTGATGTTTTATGCTGGCAATTTAGGTTTATTTAAAGGAGTGATTAGAAAACAGGTGAGACAGACTGATTAGATTCAGTATGTATGTTGGCTTTGTTTTTCTAGGCCTGAAGTTTTCACATTTCAATTAATTGTAGGTTAAGTATCAGGCAGATTCTTCACTGGGCTTCAAATGTGATAAAGTTGCTTCTTATTTTTAAGAAGGCCGTTGCAATCCTGCATTTATTTTACACCTCAGTGCTTGTTTTACACACAAGCACACACACCCACACACCACACACATCAACACACACACAAACACATAATTAGAGCACATTTAACACTCAAATAAAGCTTTACCTACTGATTCATAACTAGGGTATTTTTTTTTAATAAGTATTGTGTCTTGGTCTCTACTGGGGAAACATGGTTCAATGTGAGTTCTCCGGTTTGTTGTAGGGCAGTGAACGTTCACTTGTTGGCAATGATATAGAAATGGGGAGTAAGAGTTTAAAAGTTTTTACAGTAGGTAGGCAGAGTCAGAGTATGGAATCTAAGAATAAGAAATTGGGGAATTTCCTCTTTGTTTCTTCATTTCAACCTCCTAATAATTCATGTATATTTTCCAAAAGTCTCCCAGAAAACAAGGACTAGGTCAATCCACATATCAGTGAACCATAGCAGAATGCGACTCTGAATTTCATATAAACAGTCATAAAATCAAAAAGACAGGTGCTGGGGTTTTGGCTCAGCACTAGAGTGCTGGCTTCACACTTTCAAAGGTCCTGAGTTGGATCCCCAACACCATACGTGAAAGGAATGAATGAACCAATGCATGAGTGTATGATGAATGAATTAAAGGTATAAGGAGGAGGAGGAAGAGGAGGAGGAGGAGGAGAAATAGAAGAAGATGATGAGA
Source organism: Callospermophilus lateralis (assembly GCF_048772815.1). NCBI lineage: Eukaryota > Metazoa > Chordata > Mammalia > Rodentia > Sciuridae > Callospermophilus > Callospermophilus lateralis. The sequence continues at coordinate 16,719 of NW_027514813.1, read as the reverse complement.
AATTTGACAGAAGGGAAAAAGGGGAGGAGAGTGAGTTTAAAGTGTGGTTTCCAATTCCCAAACGTTAAATTACAGCAGACGGGATAGAGAGAGAAGATGGGAGGGCAGGAGAGGGGGGATAGTAGAGGCTAGAAAAGGTAGCAGAATACAACAGTTACTAACATGACATTTTGTAAAAACGTGGATGTGTAAACAATGTGATTGTGCAATCTGTATATGGGGTCAAAATGGGAGCTCATAACTCACTTGAATCTAATGTAGGAAATATGGTATCTCAAGAGCTATGTAAGGTTTTAAGCAACCAATATAAAAAAGAGGTCTTCATTTTTCTTTGTAGTTGAGATCTCCTGTTTCCTTGACATGTTTAGTTGTGTTCTCTCCTTTAGTCCTCCCATGCTCTAGTTATTCTGATATGGAAAAACTAGCTGAAATGCCCAACCAGTCTCTAAATCAGTGACACTTTTTCATTAAGCCTAAAGTCACTTTACAATTGCTACAGTCATACTAAATACACTTCTTTGTTTGGAGTTTAAAAGATATTTCCACCAGCTAGATTACAAGGACCTAGAACTCCCATTCTTGTTTATGTAAGAGTGGCTTCATCAGATTAAATGCCGTTCTCTGGAATAACATAAAATAGGAATAATTTACTCATAAGATTCTTACGTAAACCATCTTTATTTACAAAATACTATCTTAAGAATTATTGTTTCATTGAGCTTCAATTGGAGCCAAAGTATAGTCAATTACTGAACTAAAAGCAGTTACTTAAAAACTAAAAATGAGAGATAAGTCAAATTACATTTGAAGAGAGAGCAACAGCATGAGGTTTCTTGTTTGGTTCTGGATGTTGAGTAACAGGCTCATTTGCAGGTGGAAGGAACCCTTCAGGCAACTCACTTGTACTTTCAGAATGGGGGTGAAGAGGGCTGAATTCCAGCTCTTGGGGGAAGATTTTGTGAGGAAAACCCCCTCCCTGCATAGACACTTCGCATTGGAAATGGAGTGGGTGGCGGGTCAGGTGGAAAATAATCTCCAGGTTCCCAGACAAGTTTCCTGGGAGAGGTGGAGGAAAAAAAAGGTCCTCTTCTCATGAACTGACTCCTTGGGTCAACTGGAAACAAGGCACCTCTGACTGGAGGGAAAGGTGCCAACACAGAGCCAGAGCCAGTTGCTTGGTTTTCAGCATGGAGAGGTGAATCAGGCACATCAGAGTCCAAAGGAGGCATATTAGGAATTCTGTGTTCTGCTGGTCCCGATGCTCTACCACAATTTGAGTAAAACCTATCTTGCCTTTGTAGAGGAAGACGTGCATCAGAAGAATATGGTTGGCCTGGCGGAGGGATCATCAGCCTGCTGGCCTGTTCCCCTGGAGGAGAGAGGGGCCCAGTCTGAGAAGGTGCTCTCTGAAAATCAGTGAACTTATGACAGCTGGCTTCTCTTCCTTTACTGCTAGTCGCATGGTCCAGAGGATTCTCCAGGGCCCCTTGACCCTCTTCCTCCTCCCACTGGAGTGAAAGGTGAGAGTGTGAGTGGACCACTCTTTTCAAAATGAGGAGGTCTCCTTTCAGATGAAGGGTGACCTATTGGTGAGGGCCCATTTGGAGAAGGCTTTCTGCCCATTGCTGAGTTGGAAACATCCAGTGCATCATAGGGATCTTTTTCTACAAGTTCAAATCTAAGCTCCTTCTCAGTTAATTTCTGTCTGTTGCGTGCATTTTGTTTCCTGAAATAACTGAGGTTTCTTTCAGCAATCCGAGCTGCCAACTCACTAGCATCTGCTTCTTTCTCGGAGGAAGTAATCTTCCCCAGACAGGAACGAATGGTACTCTGCAATTGTTCTTCAAGATATTGGGCTCTCTTTCTGTAGGTCTCCAGCTCTTTTATTGTATGGCTCATCTTTTCTTCGACTTTGGAAAGTTTCTCCTTTTGCTCCACACGGCAGTTTTCCTCCACTCTTAATTTCCTGTGCAGTTTCATCATATTTTCTTGACAGCGTTCCATCATGACTTTAAAGTTCTGCCGTAGGGTCTCATTCTCACTTTGCAGCTGTGCATTTTCGGACTGCAAGGATGCCTGTTCAGTCTGCAGACTTTTAAGGTGTTCTGTAAGGTCTTCCGTGGTTTTCTCCACTTCAGATGAGAAAGTACATTTTTGATTTCTTCCTCCTTCCAAGATTTCTAAGGAGGCCTTTAGCTTATCACCATAAACCAGGTTCCTCAAAGCTCCTTTGGACTCATCCTCCAAGTGAGCACCAATTTCGGGTTCACTCGTCTTTCCCAGTTCCAGGTGACCACCATCCCTTTGGGCTCCCAGGCTTGGAGAAGATCTATCCTTCATCTTCAGCAAGCATTCACTCAGAGACTCCATGTGATTTTCTGTGTCCCTTAGAACTTGTTCTCCAGCTACTTTAGAGTCCTCTAATATGATTTTTGCTTTATATTGGACACCTCCTTGTTGCCTCTGTGCTTCAGCTTCTCCTTGTATTGTTGGTCTCTGCGTTGGCGGAAGTAGGGATCCTTCATTCAAAACCTCTTTGATTGCCAGCTTCAGTTCTTCCTCATTCACTTGAAAGAGTCTCCAGTTTGTTTTAGCTTCAGCTATTTGTGATCTGAGGGATTCAGATTCACCTTGGAGGGACTGTATCCTTCTTGATAGATGCGCCATCGTTTCATCCTGTTGACCATGTTGAGCCTTCTGTGCTTTGAGCTCTTCTTCTAGAAAGAGCATTTCAACGCCATGGCTGGATTCGGGCCTATGCAGCTTTTCGTCGGTTGCCTCCAGCTGCTGTGCTTCTCTTGAACCCTTCTCAAACCTGCAATCCTTTAAAGATGATTCTAAGCCTTCATGTTCTTTTTCAACAAGGCTCACTTTTTCAAGAAGTCCACATTTTGCCTCAATAAGTCCAGCAAGATTTAGAGCCAGCCTTTTTTCTCTTCCCACGTAAAGCCTGCTACGAACCGACTGAAAACCTCTCCAGAAAAGTGAGAGAACAGCAAAAAATCCAAGAGCTGTACACATCACCAACTCCCAAGGAAAGCCATAAGGAAGATGGCCTGGCTTCATGTCTTCGGACAATGCTGCCACAACCCTGGGTGCTTCTTCCAGAACCACCCACTAGGATGGCTGAGAGGCAGCCCTTGGCTCCTCCATCACGCCAAGACAGCTTTGGCTCTTGCCACCACAACCACAGCCTGCCCAGGCAGGCCAACACAGGCTGTGGACACTCAGGTGTTTGGTCAGGAACTCCAACCTGCACCAGGCAACGGAGCAGACCACTGTGATCCCCTTCAGGGGCTGAGCGTATGGTGGGTGGTGGGCGTATGGCGGTGGGAGCCATGATCAAAGGCTCCCAGGAGCCTTGTTGTGCTCAACTGCCCATCAGGGGAGTCTTGTCCGCTTCCCTACCCAGTGCATCCTCATGTGCCACAGGTTTCGGTCCCTCCCACTCCAGCCAGAGAGAATTCCTCTCCATGCCACCCACCCCTTGATTTGGTTTAGGCCAGGCCAAGGCGGGGTTAGTAGGAAGATTCCATCCAGTCATAATAACATTCAGTTTGATGTCACTCAAATTCTAAAGCTGACTAAACTGGTTCAAACAGCTTTTATGGCCTCTATTGGTCTTTGTGTCCCTTGCCTTTTGTTTGAGTGACTCAGTCCTTTCCCTGCCCTTGTGCTCTCCCTATTTCCTACCTTCCTTGCTTCCTTCCTCCCTTCCTGGGTTTTCCCCTTTTCTTCTTCCTTCTTTTCTACCTCCCTGCATCCCTCCAACTTTGCCTTCCTCCCTTCCAACTTTCTCTCTCCCTTCCCTCCCTTTTCTTTTCTTGCAAGTGTTTGGGGTGAAAGTCCATGGCAGGCCAGCCCCAAGCTAGGCAAGATCACTGCCACTGAGCTACAACATCCCCAGACCTGCTGCCACTTCCTATGCAAGTAACTTGAATTATCTCTAAAGAGAAACTCTCACATTAGTCTACTTTCAAAGTAATTTCAGAAGAGTTGCTAACATGGGCATAAATCAGTTATGACAAGTCATTTTTGAAAAGCACGGCACAGCTAATGTTCCTCCAAAGAAGGAGTGGAAAACTTAATTGGTTTTCAGGTCAGCATTTCTAGACTAGTACAAACCCTCCTAATCCTGATCTCTCCTTAGTCCTATGATTTCTTTAAGTGTCCCCTTTGCTCCTGTTCATGGAGTCATGTGTACAGAAATTATACCTGGTTCTATTGAACTCTACTTAATTCTTTCTCACCTCTGTGCTCCTTTGGCCAAGTCACTCCTCAACACTTACTGTAACCCTTTCAATTTTTTTGTCCATTTTCATTTAAAAAACTCTTTCAAAAATTGAACCATTTCACATGCAGACACAGTCTTCTTGATCTGCTATTAATCCCCCACTACTGACATTGTAAGTTATTGAAATGTACACTTCCGGACCGTTTTCAGATTTTTGATTCCTGTATATCTATCTGTCTATCTATTTACAAACATAACATGGTATTCTGAAAGAATCGTTCTGCTTTTGGAGCTCTACATTGTGTTTTCCAGAAGCAGGCCTATTACACAGAGATGAATCCACGTTACCTAGATTGAGTTCAAACCGGAATGTGCACTCTGATTCCCATTATATTGTTCTACCTACTGATGGACAGTTCAGTTATATCCAGACCTCACCACCTCCCCCATTGAGTAAAACCCTTGTGAAGAGACATGTAGATGCCTTTATGAACATATTGATAATTTTTCATGGCAGTGTTTTCCAAAAACCAGTTAGTAAAATCAATTGATTCCTTTGCAGCCTGAAATTACCTTCATTCCAGTTTACTGGTATAAGAACCGCAGTATATCAGCAACCATTCTCCAATAGTAGTTCAGGCAGAAGTCATTCTAGATAACAAGCAGTGCCGGATCCTCCATGTATTTTACACAGCCCATGACGGGGGACATCCGTCCATTCGTTTAGAACAACTGATGTTTTATGCTGGCAATTTAGGTTTATTTAAAGGAGTGATTAGAAAACAGGTGAGACAGACTGATTAGATTCAGTATGTATGTTGGCTTTGTTTTTCTAGGCCTGAAGTTTTCACATTTCAATTAATTGTAGGTTAAGTATCAGGCAGATTCTTCACTGGGCTTCAAATGTGATAAAGTTGCTTCTTATTTTTAAGAAGGCCGTTGCAATCCTGCATTTATTTTACACCTCAGTGCTTGTTTTACACACAAGCACACACACCCACACACCACACACATCAACACACACACAAACACATAATTAGAGCACATTTAACACTCAAATAAAGCTTTACCTACTGATTCATAACTAGGGTATTTTTTTTTAATAAGTATTGTGTCTTGGTCTCTACTGGGGAAACATGGTTCAATGTGAGTTCTCTGGTTTGTTGTAGGGCAGTGAACGTTCACTTGTTGGCAATGATATAGAAATGGGGAGTAAGAGTTTAAAAGTTTTTACAGTAGGTAGGCAGAGTCAGAGTATGGAATCTAAGAATAAGAAATTGGGGAATTTCCTCTTTGTTTCTTCATTTCAACCTCCTAATAATTCATGTATATTTTCCAAAAGTCTCCCAGAAAACAAGGACTAGGTCAATCCACATATCAGTGAACCATAGCAGAATGCGACTCTGAATTTCATATAAACAGTCATAAAATCAAAAAGACAGGTGCTGGGGTTTTGGCTCAGCACTAGAGTGCTGGCTTCACACTTTCAAAGGTCCTGAGTTGGATCCCCAACACCATACGTGAAAGGATGAATGAACCAATGCATGAGTGTATGATGAATGAATTAAAGGTATAAGGAGGAGGAGGAAGAGGAGGAGGAGGAGGAGAAATAGAAGAAGATGATGAGAAATTTGACAGAAGGGAAAAAGGGGAGGAGAGTGAGTTTAAAGTGTGGTTTCCAATTCCCAAACGTTAAATTACAGCAGACGGGATAGAGAGAGAAGATGGGAGGGCAGGAGAGGGGGGATAGTAGAGGCTAGAAAAGGTAGCAGAATACAACAGTTACTAACATGGCATTTTGTAAAAACGTGGATGTGTAAACAATGTGATTGTGCAATCTGTATATGGGGTCAAAATGGGAGTTCATAACTCACTTGAATCTAATGTAGGAAATATGGTATCTCAAGAGCTATGTAAGGTTTTAAGCAACCAATATAAAAAAGAGGTCTTCATTTTTCTTTGTAGTTGAGATCTCCTGTTTCCTTGACATGTTTAGTTGTGTTCTCTCCTTTAGTCCTCCCATGCTCTAGTTATTCTGATATGGAAAAACTAGCTGAAATGCCCAACCAGTCTCTAAATCAGTGACACTTTTTCATTAAGCCTAAAGTCACTTTACAATTGCTACAGTCATACTAAATACACTTCTTTGTTTGGAGTTTAAAAGATATTTCCACCAGCTAGATTACAAGGACCTAGAACTCCCATTCTTGTTTATGTAAGAGTGGCTTCATCAGATTAAATGCCGTTCTCTGGAATAACATAAAATAGGAATAATTTACTCATAAGATTCTTACGTAAACCATCTTTATTTACAAAATACTATCTTAAGAATTATTGTTTCATTGAGCTTCAATTGGAGCCAAAGTATAGTCAATTACTGAACTAAAAGCAGTTACTTAAAAACTAAAAATGAGAGATAAGTCAAATTACATTTGAAGAGAGAGCAACAGCATGAGGTTTCTTGTTTGGTTCTGGATGTTGAGTAACAGGCTCATTTGCAGGTGGAAGGAACCCTTCAGGCAACTCACTTGTACTTTCAGAATGGGGGTGAAGAGGGCTGAATTCCAGCTCTTGGGGGAAGATTTTGTGAGGAAAACCCCCTCCCTGCATAGACACTTCGCATTGGAAATGGAGTGGGTGGCGGGTCAGGTGGAAAATAATCTCCGGGTTCCCAGACAAGTTTCCTGGGAGAGGTGGAGGAAAAAAAAGGTCCTCTTCTCATGAACTGACTCCTTGGGTCAACTGGAAACAAGGCACCTCTGACTGGAGGGAAAGGTGCCAACACAGAGCCAGAGCCAGTTGCTTGGTTTTCAGCATGGAGAGGTGAATCAGGCACATCAGAGTCCAAAGGAGGCATATTAGGAATTCTGTGTTCTGCTGGTCCCGATGCTCTACCACAATTTGAGTAAAACCTATCTTGCCTTTGTAGAGGAAGACGTGCATCAGAAGAATATGGTTGGCCTGGCGGAGGGATCATCAGCCTGCTGGCCTGTTCCCCTGGAGGAGAGAGGGGCCCAGTCTGAGAAGGTGCTCTCTGAAAATCAGTGAACTTATGACAGCTGGCTTCTCTTCCTTTACTGCTAGTCGCATGGTCCAGAGGATTCTCCAGGGCCCCTTGACCCTCTTCCTCCTCCCACTGGAGTGAAAGGTGAGAGTGTGAGTGGACCACTCTTTTCAAAATGAGGAGGTCTCCTTTCAGATGAAGGGTGACCTATTGGTGAGGGCCCATTTGGAGAAGGCTTTCTGCCCATTGCTGAGTTGGAAACATCCAGTGCATCATAGGGATCTTTTTCTACAAGTTCAAATCTAAGCTCCTTCTCAGTTAATTTCTGTCTGTTGCGTGCATTTTGTTTCCTGAAATAACTGAGGTTTCTTTCAGCAATCCGAGCTGCCAACTCACTAGCATCTGCTTCTTTCTCGGAGGAAGTAATCTTCCCCAGACAGGAACGAATGGTACTCTGCAATTGTTCTTCAAGATATTGGGCTCTCTTTCTGTAGGTCTCCAGCTCTTTTATTGTATGGCTCATCTTTTCTTCGACTTTGGAAAGTTTCTCCTTTTGCTCCACACGGCAGTTTTCCTCCACTCTTAATTTCCTGTGCAGTTTCATCATATTTTCTTGACAGCGTTCCATCATGACTTTAAAGTTCTTCCGTAGGGTCTCATTCTCACTTTGCAGCTGTGCATTTTCGGACTGCAAGGATGCCTGTTCAGTCTGCAGACTTTTAAGGTGTTCTGTAAGGTCTTCCGTGGTTTTCTCCACTTCAGATGAGAAAGTACATTTTTGATTTGTTCCTCCTTCCAAGATTTCTAAGGAGGCCTTTAGCTTATCACCATAAACCAGGTTCCTCAAAGCTCCTTTGGACTCATCCTCCAAGTGAGCACCAATTTCGGGTTCACTCGTCTTTCCCAGTTCCAGGTGACCACCATCCCTTTGGGCTCCCAGGCTTGGAGAAGATCTATCCTTCATCTTCAGCAAGCATTCACTCAGAGACTCCATGTGATTTTCTGTGTCCCTTAGAACTTGTTCTCCAGCTACTTTAGAGTCCTCTAATATGATTTTTGCTTTATATTGGACACCTCCTTGTTGCCTCTGTGCTTCAGCTTCTCCTTGTATTGTTGGTCTCTGCGTTGGCGGAAGTAGGGATCCTTCATTCAAAACCTCTTTGATTGCCAGCTTCAGTTCTTCCTCATTCACTTGAAAGAGTCTCCAGTTTGTTTTAGCTTCAGCTATTTGTGATCTGAGGGATTCAGATTCACCTTGGAGGGACTGTATCCTTCTTGATAGATGCGCCATCGTTTCATCCTGTTGACCATGTTGAGCCTTCTGTGCTTTGAGCTCTTCTTCTAGAAAGAGCATTTCAACGCCATGGCTGGATTCGGGCCTATGCAGCTTTTCGTCGGTTGCCTCCAGCTGTTGTGCTTCTCTTGAACCCTTCTCAAACCTGCAATCCTTTAAAGATGATTCTAAGCCTTCATGTTCTTTTTCAACAAGGCTCACTTTTTCAAGAAGTCCACATTTTGCCTCAATAAGTCCAGCAAGATTTAGAGCCAGCCTTTTTTCTCTTCCCACGTAAAGCCTGCTACGAACCGACTGAAAACCTCTCCAGAAAAGTGAGAGAACAGCAAAAAATCCAAGAGCTGTACACATCACCAACTCCCAAGGAAAGCCATAAGGAAGATGGCCTGGCTTCATGTCTTCGGACAATGCTGCCACAACCCTGGGTGCTTCTTCCAGAACCACCCACTAGGATGGCTGAGAGGCAGCCCTTGGCTCCTCCATCACGCCAAGACAGCTTTGGCTCTTGCCACCACAACCACAGCCTGCCCAGGCAGGCCAACACAGGCTGTGGACACTCAGGTGTTTGGTCAGGAACTCCAACCTGCACCAGGCAACGGAGCAGACCACTGTGATCCCCTTCAGGGGCTGAGCGTATGGTGGGTGGTGGGCGTATGGCGGTGGGAGCCATGATCAAAGGCTCCCAGGAGCCTTGTTGTGCTCAACTGCCCATCAGGGGAGTCTTGTCCGCTTCCCTACCCAGTGCATCCTCATGTGCCACAGGTTTCGGTCCCTCCCACTCCAGCCAGAGAGAATTCCTCTCCATGCCACCCACCCCTTGATTTGGTTTAGGCCAGGCCAAGGCGGGGTTAGTAGGAAGATTCCATCCAGTCATAATAACATTCAGTTTGATGTCACTCAAATTCTAAAGCTGACTAAACTGGTTCAAACAGCTTTTATGGCCTCTATTGGTCTTTGTGTCCCTTGCCTTTTGTTTGAGTGACTCAGTCCTTTCCCTGCCCTTGTGCTCTCCCTATTTCCTACCTTCCTTGCTTCCTTCCTCCCTTCCTGGGTTTTCCCCTTTTCTTCTTCCTTCTTTTCTACCTCCCTGCATCCCTCCAACTTTGCCTTCCTCCCTTCCAACTTTCTCTCTCCCTTCCCTCCCTTTTCTTTTCTTGCAAGTGTTTGGGGTGAAAGTCCATGGCAGGCCAGCCCCAAGCTAGGCAAGGTCACTGCCACTGAGCTACAACATCCCCAGACCTGCTGCCACTTCCTATGCAAGTAACTTGAATTATCTCTAAAGAGAAACTCTCACATTAGTCTACTTTCAAAGTAATTTCAGAAGAGTTGCTAACATGGGCATAAATCAGTTATGACAAGTCATTTTTGAAAAGCACGGCACAGCTAATGTTCCTCCAAAGAAGGAGTGGAAAACTTAATTGGTTTTCAGGTCAGCATTTCTAGACTAGTACAAACCCTCCTAATCCTGATCTCTCCTTAGTCCTATGATTTCTTTAAGTGTCCCCTTTGCTCCTGTTCATGGAGTCATGTGTACAGAAATTATACCTGGTTCTATTGAACTCTACTTAATTCTTTCTCACCTCTGTGCTCCTTTGGCCAAGTCACTCCTCAACACTTACTGTAACCCTTTCAATTTTTTTGTCCATTTTCATTTAAAAAACTCTTTCAAAAATTGAACCATTTCGCATGCAGACACAGTCTTCTTGATCTGCTATTAATCCCCCACTACTGACATTGTAAGTTATTGAAATGTACACTTCCGGACCGTTTTCAGATTTTTGATTCCTGTATATCTATCTGTCTATCTATTTACAAACATAACATGGTATTCTGAAAGAATCGTTCTGCTTTTGGAGCTCTACATTGTGTTTTCCAGAAGCAGGCCTATTACACAGAGATGAATCCACGTTACCTAGATTGAGTTCAAACCGGAATGTGCACTCTGATTCCCATTATATTGTTCTACCTACTGATGGACAGTTCAGTTATATCCAGACCTCACCACCTCCCCCATTGAGTAAAACCCTTGTGAAGAGACATGTAGATGCCTTTATGAACATATTGATAATTTTTCATGGCAGTGTTTTCCAAAAACCAGTTAGTAAAATCAATTGATTCCTTTGCAGCCTGAAATTACCTTCATTCCAGTTTACTGGTATAAGAACCGCAGTATATCAGCAACCATTCTCCAATAGTAGTTCAGGCAGAAGTCATTCTAGATAACAAGCAGTGCCGGATCCTCCATGTATTTTACACAGCCCATGACGGGGGACATCCGTCCATTCGTTTAGAACAACTGATGTTTTATGCTGGCAATTTAGGTTTATTTAAAGGAGTGATTAGAAAACAGGTGAGACAGACTGATTAGATTCAGTATGTATGTTGGCTTTGTTTTTCTAGGCCTGAAGTTTTCACATTTCAATTAATTGTAGGTTAAGTATCAGGCAGATTCTTCACTGGGCTTCAAATGTGATAAAGTTGCTTCTTATTTTTAAGAAGGCCGTTGCAATCCTGCATTTATTTTACACCTCAGTGCTTGTTTTACACACAAGCACACACACCCACACACCACACACATCAACACACACACACAAACACATAATTAGAGCACATTTAACACTCAAATAAAGCTTTACCTACTGATTCATAACTAGGGTATTTTTTTAATAAGTATTGTGTCTTGGTCTCTACTGGGGAAACATGGTTCAATGTGAGTTCTCCGGTTTGTTGTAGGGCAGTGAACGTTCACTTGTTGGCAATGATATAGAAATGGGGAGTAAGAGTTTAAAAGTTTTTACAGTAGGTAGGCAGAGTCAGAGTATGGAATCTAAGAATAAGAAATTGGGGAATTTCCTCTTTGTTTCTTCATTTCAACCTCCTAATAATTCATGTATATTTTCCAAAAGTCTCCCAGAAAACAAGGACTAGGTCAATCCACAAATCAGTGAACCATAGCAGAATGCGACTCTGAATTTCATATAAACAGTCATAAAATCAAAAAGACAGGTGCTGGGGTTTTGGCTCAGCACTAGAGTGCTGGCTTCACACTTTCAAAGGTCCTGAGTTGGATCCCCAACACCATACGTGAAAGGATGAATGAACCAATGCATGAGTGTATGATGAATGAATTAAAGGTATAAGGAGGAGGAGGAAGAGGAGGAGGAGGAGGAGAAATAGAAGAAGATGATGAGAAATTTGACAGAAGGGAAAAAGGGGAGGAGAGTGAGTTTAAAGTGTGGTTTCCAATTCCCAAACGTTAAATTACAGCAGACGGGATAGAGAGAGAAGATGGGAGGGCAGGAGAGGGGGGATAGTAGAGGCTAGAAAAGGTAGCAGAATACAACAGTTACTAACATGGCATTTTGTAAAAACGTGGATGTGTAAACAATGTGATTGTGCAATCTGTATATGGGGTCAAAATGGGAGTTCATAACTCACTTGAATCTAATGTAGGAAATATGGTATCTCAAGAGCTATGTAAGGTTTTAAGCAACCAATATAAAAAAGAGGTCTTCATTTTTCTTTGTAGTTGAGATCTCCTGTTTCCTTGACATGTTTAGTTGTGTTCTCTCCTTTAGTCCTCCCATGCTCTAGTTATTCTGATATGGAAAAACTAGCTGAAATGCCCAACCAGTCTCTAAATCAGTGACACTTTTTCATTAAGCCTAAAGTCACTTTACAATTGCTACAGTCATACTAAATACACTTCTTTGTTTGGAGTTTAAAAGATATTTCCACCAGCTAGATTACAAGGACCTAGAACTCCCATTCTTGTTTATGTAAGAGTGGCTTCATCAGATTAAATGCCGTTCTCTGGGATAACATAAAATAGGAATAATTTACTCATAAGATTCTTACGTAAACCATCTTTATTTACAAAATACTATCTTAAGAATTATTGTTTCATTGAGCTTCAATTGGAGCCAAAGTATAGTCAATTACTGAACTAAAAGCAGTTACTTAAAAACTAAAAATGAGAGATAAGTCAAATTACATTTGAAGAGAGAGCAACAGCATGAGGTTTCTTGTTTGGTTCTGGATGTTGAGTAACAGGCTCATTTGCAGGTGGAAGGAACCCTTCAGGCAACTCACTTGTACTTTCAGAATGGGGGTGAAGAGGGCTGAATTCCAGCTCTTGGGGGAAGATTTTGTGAGGAAAACCCCCTCCCTGCATAGACACTTCGCATTGGAAATGGAGTGGGTGGCGGGTCAGGTGGAAAATAATCTCCGGGTTCCCAGACAAGTTTCCTGGGAGAGGTGGAGGAAAAAAAAGGTCCTCTTCTCATGAACTGACTCCTTGGGTCAACTGGAAACAAGGCACCTCTGACTGGAGGGAAAGGTGCCAACACAGAGCCAGAGCCAGTTGCTTGGTTTTCAGCATGGAGAGGTGAATCAGGCACATCAGAGTCCAAAGGAGGCATATTAGGAATTCTGTGTTCTGCTGGTCCCGATGCTCTACCACAATTTGAGTAAAACCTATCTTGCCTTTGTAGAGGAAGACGTGCATCAGAAGAATATGGTTGGCCTGGCGGAGGGATCATCAGCCTGCTGGCCTGTTCCCCTGGAGGAGAGAGGGGCCCAGTCTGAGAAGGTGCTCTCTGAAAATCAGTGAACTTATGACAGCTGGCTTCTCTTCCTTTACTGCTAGTCGCATGGTCCAGAGGATTCTCCAGGGCCCCTTGACCCTCTTCCTCCTCCCACTGGAGTGAAAGGTGAGAGTGTGAGTGGACCACTCTTTTCAAAATGAGGAGGTCTCCTTTCAGATGAAGGGTGACCTATTGGTGAGGGCCCATTTGGAGAAGGCTTTCTGCCCATTGCTGAGTTGGAAACATCCAGTGCATCATAGGGATCTTTTTCTACAAGTTCAAATCTAAGCTCCTTCTCAGTTAATTTCTGTCTGTTGCGTGCATTTTGTTTCCTGAAATAACTGAGGTTTCTTTCAGCAATCCGAGCTGCCAACTCACTAGCATCTGCTTCTTTCTCGGAGGAAGTAATCTTCCCCAGACAGGAACGAATGGTACTCTGCAATTGTTCTTCAAGATATTGGGCTCTCTTTCTGTAGGTCTCCAGCTCTTTTATTGTATGGCTCATCTTTTCTTCGACTTTGGAAAGTTTCTCCTTTTGCTCCACACGGCAGTTTTCCTCCACTCTTAATTTCCTGTGCAGTTTCATCATATTTTCTTGACAGCGTTCCATCATGACTTTAAAGTTCTGCTGTAGGGTCTCATTCTCACTTTGCAGCTGTGCATTTTCGGACTGCAAGGATGCCTGTTCAGTCTGCAGACTTTTAAGGTGTTCTGTAAGGTCTTCCGTGGTTTTCTCCACTTCAGATGAGAAAGTACATTTTTGATTTCTTCCTCCTTCCAAGATTTCTAAGGAGGCCTTTAGCTTATCACCATAAACCAGGTTCCTCAAAGCTCCTTTGGACTCATCCTCCAAGTGAGCACCAATTTCGGGTTCACTCGTCTTTCCCAGTTCCAGGTGACCACCATCCCTTTGGGCTCCCAGGCTTGGAGAAGATCTATCCTTCATCTTCAGCAAGCATTCACTCAGAGACTCCATGTGATTTTCTGTGTCCCTTAGAACTTGTTCTCCAGCTACTTTAGAGTCCTCTAATATGATTTTTGCTTTATATTGGACACCTCCTTGTTGCCTCTGTGCTTCAGCTTCTCCTTGTATTGTTGGTCTCTGCGTTGGCGGAAGTAGGGATCCTTCATTCAAAACCTCTTTGATTGCCAGCTTCAGTTCTTCCTCATTCACTTGAAAGAGTCTCCAGTTTGTTTTAGCTTCAGCTATTTGTGATCTGAGGGATTCAGATTCACCTTGGAGGGACTGTATCCTTCTTGATAGATGCGCCATCGTTTCATCCTGTTGACCATGTTGAGCCTTCTGTGCTTTGAGCTCTTCTTCTAGAAAGAGCATTTCAACGCCATGGCTGGATTCGGGCCTATGCAGCTTTTCGTCGGTTGCCTCCAGCTGTTGTGCTTCTCTTGAACCCTTCTCAAACCTGCAATCCTTTAAAGATGATTCTAAGCCTTCATGTTCTTTTTCAACAAGGCTCACTTTTTCAAGAAGTCCACATTTTGCCTCAATAAGTCCAGCAAGATTTAGAGCCAGCCTTTTTTCTCTTCCCACGTAAAGCCTGCTACGAACCGACTGAAAACCTCTCCAGAAAAGTGAGAGAACAGCAAAAAATCCAAGAGCTGTACACATCACCAACTCCCAAGGAAAGCCATAAGGAAGATGGCCTGGCTTCATGTCTTCGGACAATGCTGCCACAACCCTGGGTGCTTCTTCCAGAACCACCCACTAGGATGGCTGAGAGGCAGCCCTTGGCTCCTCCATCACGCCAAGACAGCTTTGGCTCTTGCCACCACAACCACAGCCTGCCCAGGCAGGCCAACACAGGCTGTGGACACTCAGGTGTTTGGTCAGGAACTCCAACCTGCACCAGGCAACGGAGCAGACCACTGTGATCCCCTTCAGGGGCTGAGCGTATGGTGGGTGGTGGGCGTATGGCGGTGGGAGCCATGATCAAAGGCTCCCAGGAGCCTTGTTGTGCTCAACTGCCCATCAGGGGAGTCTTGTCCGCTTCCCTACCCAGTGCATCCTCATGTGCCACAGGTTTCGGTCCCTCCCACTCCAGCCAGAGAGAATTCCTCTCCATGCCACCCACCCCTTGATTTGGTTTAGGCCAGGCCAAGGCGGGGTTAGTAGGAAGATTCCATCCAGTCATAATAACATTCAGTTTGATGTCACTCAAATTCTAAAGCTGACTAAACTGGTTCAAACAGCTTTTATGGCCTCTATTGGTCTTTGTGTCCCTTGCCTTTTGTTTGAGTGACTCAGTCCTTTCCCTGCCCTTGTGCTCTCCCTATTTCCTACCTTCCTTGCTTCCTTCCTCCCTTCCTGGGTTTTCCCCTTTTCTTCTTCCTTCTTTTCTACCTCCCTGCATCCCTCCAACTTTGCCTTCCTCCCTTCCAACTTTCTCTCTCCCTTCCCTCCCTTTTCTTTTCTTGCAAGTGTTTGGGGTGAAAGTCCATGGCAGGCCAGCCCCAAGCTAGGCAAGGTCACTGCCACTGAGCTACAACATCCCCAGACCTGCTGCCACTTCCTATGCAAGTAACTTGAATTATCTCTAAAGAGAAACTCTCACATTAGTCTACTTTCAAAGTAATTTCAGAAGAGTTGCTAACATGGGCATAAATCAGTTATGACAAGTCATTTTTGAAAAGCACGGCACAGCTAATGTTCCTCCAAAGAAGGAGTGGAAAACTTAATTGGTTTTCAGGTCAGCATTTCTAGACTAGTACAAACCCTCCTAATCCTGATCTCTCCTTAGTCCTATGATTTCTTTAAGTGTCCCCTTTGCTCCTGTTCATGGAGTCATGTGTACAGAAATTATACCTGGTTCTATTGAACTCTACTTAATTCTTTCTCACCTCTGTGCTCCTTTGGCCAAGTCACTCCTCAACACTTACTGTAACCCTTTCAATTTTTTTGTCCATTTTCATTTAAAAAACTCTTTCAAAAATTGAACCATTTCGCATGCAGACACAGTCTTCTTGATCTGCTATTAATCCCCCACTACTGACATTGTAAGTTATTGAAATGTACACTTCCGGACCGTTTTCAGATTTTTGATTCCTGTATATCTATCTGTCTATCTATTTACAAACATAACATGGTATTCTGAAAGAATCGTTCTGCTTTTGGAGCTCTACATTGTGTTTTCCAGAAGCAGGCCTATTACACAGAGATGAATCCACGTTACCTAGATTGAGTTCAAACCGGAATGTGCACTCTGATTCCCATTATATTGTTCTACCTACTGATGGACAGTTCAGTTATATCCAGACCTCACCACCTCCCCCATTGAGTAAAACCCTTGTGAAGAGACATGTAGATGCCTTTATGAACATATTGATAATTTTTCATGGCAGTGTTTTCCAAAAACCAGTTAGTAAAATCAATTGATTCCTTTGCAGCCTGAAATTACCTTCATTCCAGTTTACTGGTATAAGAACCGCAGTATATCAGCAACCATTCTCCAATAGTAGTTCAGGCAGAAGTCATTCTAGATAACAAGCAGTGCCGGATCCTCCATGTATTTTACACAGCCCATGACGGGGGACATCCGTCCATTCGTTTAGAACAACTGATGTTTTATGCTGGCAATTTAGGTTT